>NC_092225.1:24796442-24976442 GCF_036320965.1 Panulirus ornatus | reverse complement strand
CGAAGTCTCCAATCACAACACTTTAACCCAATCACAACACTTCCTTACACAAGATCCACTCGACAGTCATCCGATCGCCAATCGTTGCAGTACAGTCATGTGTACGTGAATTACCTCATGACACCGACCGCTGGTCTGCTGCCTCTCCTCCTTGTACCATGTACTGTACTAAAGTACATCTACCTGACCGACCAAAAACCATCCTGGAACACTCCACCCACCTCTCTCTCTCTCTCTCTCTCTCTCTCTCTCTCTCTCTCTCTCTCTCTCTCTCTCTCTCTCTCTCTCTCTCTCTCTCATATGAGTCCATGCTTCACACCACACATATAGCCTCCCCATACGTCCACTCCTCATCCTATCCAATCCATCTATCCGTAATTACCCATCACTACTAACCCAACCTCTTACCTATCTTCTGTACACACACACACCTCGGCTCTCGGTGCCGTACATCATCGCTGCGAAGAGTATTCACCTCGTACACCCATCAATGAACACTTCAATGTTTTGGACGTACAGGACCTCTTAGTTAAAATTCCTGATTCCATCCCTTGGTTCGACTCTCCTTGCCCACACTACACCTCGTCCCACTCTCACTCATCCTTCGCCTCGTCACTTCACCCATAACAACTCAAACTTATATACACAAATACCTTCTTTTCCTATGACAGTCGAAGTTCAATTCTGTGAACGAACTAGGTCTTCTGAAAGCCTCTCATACTATTTACTGTTACGGCGCGTGTTACCGTGGGCATGGTCGCATCACTGGGAGAACAAAAGAACATCTCACTTCGGAAAAAAAAAAACCTTCCTTTCCCTGCTACTGGGCGTAGCGCAGCATTAGGCTACAGGAGCCTTCAAATAAGGTCCTGGGTAAACTAAGGTCACTTCCTGCAATAGGAGAGTGGTAAGTTTTCACTCCCGTCTTTCAAATGATCAGGTTAAGCCATGGTGTTATTTACGGTTGGGATTTCTTCTCTGATCTCTGGTGATGACGGCCAATGGGTTGGCAGACTGGCTGCACTGGTTGAGGATAATGAGAGGGAGGTGGCTGGCTGGCTGGCTGCACGTAGCTTATACGAAGAAGTGCTTCACCTCGGGAGATCAGGGTTTGAGCGTGGGGTGAGCCTAGTGCATTGGTGGGCATTGAAATCTCCACGGAGATAAAGGGGCTGGGCATACTGGAGTGGTTCTGCACTCGGCTAGTGTACTTAGGGCGAGGGAGGAGGAGGGAAGGAAGGCACGTAGCGAGGGAAGAAGGATGTATAATGATGATGTTTATACCTATAGGTATATCCTCTGACCACATGAGCCCTTGCAGTCACTTGTGGGGAAACTACGAGGACTAGATATGACATCGCCTGAGGCTAAGATACGATAACCCCGAGATTAAAGATAACAGGCCATGGTCAACTTACGAGGACGTGATATAAAAAGCATCTCATACTAAGATAACAGAACTCAAGCCTCAAGATAATAAGCCGAGGTCAACTTTTTTTTTTTTCAAAAGTTGATCTAAGGTCAACTAAGATAACAAGAACCCCGTGTGTAAAGATAACAAGCCAAGGTCGCACGACACTCTGGCTTCCCGTGGTGGGCCTCTGCTACGTGGTTTGGCACTTTACTGCAAAGTGAATCAAAAAAAAAAAAAAAAAAAAAAGCCATGTATATTTACTCTCTCTACTTCCTGCAACGTGTACAAACTTTGGCTCGGTGAGCTGTCTACTTTAACAGCGTTGTACCGCTCCAATACTTACAGCAGAGAGAGAGAGAGAGAGAGAGAGAGAGAGAGATTCCGCACTTTTGACACACACTTCAACGCCTACGACAGGTGAAACAGCTCCCGGCAGCTGTCTGCTCGAGTCCGCCTGCCTTTTTCTAAGGCCCAGCTGGACCCGCGGCATTACGCGCCTGGCTGCTGTTGCTGATGCTGCTTCCCATAGTTTTCGTGAGGAGACGGACAAGCCGAGGATTGACCGTTAGAATATATCGTTCTTTCCTCGACCAACAGACCTGTGGAATTCTCTTCCAACTTCAGTCTTACCAGGTTCCAACTGACCGTTCGATCCTTACTAGCTAGCAAGATACCCTTTTTTTTTCTCCCCCTTTTTTTTAATACCTAAATGTCTTAAGAGAGGTACACTGGGTGTGTGAAGGAGCTGTGGTTCCGGTGCACTACATAGGACAGCGAGAGGATGAATGTGAGTGAGCGAGGAAAGCCATTTCTTCATCTGTTCCAGAAGCTTATTTCGCTAACATGTGAAACGGAGAAAAAGCCAAGTATGAAGCAAATTTGTCCACAGATATACATATTTATAGACAAATGCGTGGGTGTTACCGGACTCCGCCGCCTGCTGGAGGTTACACGCCAAAGACATCAGAGCGGATCACCGCGGTCACACGCCACGACCAAGCCACAGGCATGACCGAGAATGATGTGGTCTTGGAACCATCCTTCAACACTGGGCAGTTAAGGTGACTATCAGGTCTCAAGCCTGAACCACTAATCAACCACCCAACCACTCTCAACCCCCCCGTTTGCTGTAACGACCAGTCAGGCAGGGACTCATGGCGTTAAGAGTGTGTTTAAATCTATAACTACCATTACCACACCTCTAATAGAAAAAAAAATCCAGACGTAAAGTTGAACCAACAATTTTGCCAATGAAGTTAAGGCCTTAGACCAACTGCCACTGAAGCAGTACAATTGTATTCGAACTCTGGCCCACATCTTTAACCTCAATGTATCATTCTTTAAGCGTAACTTCAGACATTAAATTTACCCAGTCACCATGATCGTCCTTACCTTTAAATAGGTCAATCATTCATAAATCAACCAAGCTACGCCTCTAACGTCATTATCATTAAATAGGTCAATCATTATCAATAACCCGAGCAACGCTTCTAACGTCATTATCTTTAAATAGGTCAATCATTATAAATCAACCAAGCTACGACTTTAACCTCATTATCTTTAAATAGGTCAATCATTATCAATAACCCAAGCTACGATTCGATCGTCCTTATCATCTTTTAAATAGGTCAGTCGTTTGAAATCACCCAAGCTACGATTCGATCGTCCTTATTATCTTTTAAATAGGTCAGTCGTTTGAAATCACCCAAGCTACGATTCTACGGGAGTTACATACATAGGACGTGATCCCAATCATGGAAGAAGTGATTAACCACAGTCCAACATGGGGGATGTGTGGGATGTATGTATGTTGTTCAGTAGTCGTAAACGGCATTCCCGGGGTAGGTCAAGAAAATGGGAAGCCACGAACGTTACGACTGGATAGAAGATGGAAGGCTGAGCATCTCTATCTGCATGTCAGTTGGCAACGCCACTCGTTCCTCTACTTGTTTACTCGTACCAATTCCTATGCCTACCTCATTTCTTGTTTTGTATCAGTTACGCCTGGCCAATGTGAGAGCTATACTATAGCTGTTGGGGGGAAAAAAAAGTGCTTCACAATCTACTGAAACGAATGGATGTATCCTTTTCTCCAGCAATTCAATGACATTTCAATTTTTTTTTTTTTTTTCATACTTTGTCGCTGTCTCCCGCGTTTGCGAGGTAGCGGAAGGAAAACAGACGAAAGAAATGGCCCAACCCCCCCCATACACATGTACATACACACGTCCACACACACAAATATACATACCTACACAGCTTTCCATGGTTTACCCCGGACGCTTCACATGCCTTGATTCAATCCACTGACAGCACGTCAACCCCGGTATACCACATCGCTCCAATTCACTCTATTCCTTGCCCTCCTTTCACCCTCCTGCATGTTCAGGCCCCGATCACACAAAATCTTTTTCACTCCATCTTTCCACCTCCAATTTGGTCTCCCTCTTCTCCTCGTTCCCTCCACCTCCGACACATATATCCTCTTGGTCAATCTTTCCTCACTCATTCTCTCCATGTGCCCAAACCATTTTAAAACACCCTCTTCTGCTCTCTCAACCACGCTCTTTTTATTTCCACACATCTCTCTTACCCTTACGTTACTTACTCGATCAAACCACCTCACACCACACATTGTCCTCAAACATCTCATTTCCAGCACATCCATCCTCCTGCGCACAACTCTATCCATAGCCCACGCCTCGCAACCATACAACATTGTTGGAACTACTATTCCTTCAAACATACCCATTTTTGCTTTCCGGGATAATGTTCTCGACTTCCACACATTTTTCAAGGCTCCCAAAATTTTCGCCCCCTCCCCCACCCTATGATCCACTTCCGCTTCCATGGTTCCATCCGCTGACAGATCCACTCCCAGATATCTAAAACACTTCACTTCCTCCAGTTTTTCACCATTCAAACTCACCTCCCAATTGACTTGACCCTCAACCCTACTGTACCTAATAACCTTGCTCTTATTCACATTTACTCTTAACTTTCTTCTTCCACACACTTTACCAAACTCCGTCACCAGCTTCTGCAGTTTCTCCCATGAATCCGCCACCAGCGCTGTATCATCAGCGAACAACAACTGACTCACTTCCCAAGCTCTCTCATCCCCAACAGACTTCATACTTGCCCCTCTTTCCAAGACTCTTGCATTTACCTCCCTAACAACCCCATCCATAAACAAATTAAACAACCATGGAGACATCACACACCCCTGCCGCAAACCTACATTCACTGAGAACCAATCACTTTCCTCTCTTCCTACACGTACACATGCCTTACATCCTCGATAAAAACTTTTCACTGCTTCTAACAACTTGCCTCCCACACCATATATTCTTAATACCTTCCACAGAGCATCTCTATCAACTCTATCATATGCCTTCTCCAGATCCATAAATGCTACATACAAATCCATTTGCTTTTCTAAGTATTTCTCACATACATTCTTCAAAGCAAACACCTGATCCACACATCCTCTACCACTTCTGAAACCACACTGCTCTTCCCCAATCTGATGCTCTGTACATGCCTTCACCCTTTCAATCAATACCCTCCCATATAATTTACCAGGAATACTCAACAAACTTATACCTCTGTAATTTGAGCACTCACTCTTATCCCCTTTGCCTTTGTACAATGGCACTATGCACGCATTCCGCCAATCCTCAGGCACCTCACCATGAGTCATACATACATTAAATAACCTTACCAACCAGTCAACAATACAGTCACCCCCTTTTTTAATAAATTCCACTGCAATACCATCCAAACCTGCTGCCTTGCCGGCTTTCATCTTCCGCAAAGCTTTTACTACCTCTTCTCTGTTTACCAAATCATTTTCCCTAACCCTCTCACTTTGCACACCACCTCGACCCAAACACCCTATATCTGCTACTCTGTCATCAGACACATTCAACAAACCTTCAAAATACTCATTCCATCTCCTTCTCACATCACCACTACTTGTTATCACCTCCCCATTTACGCCCTTCACTGAAGTTCCGATTTGCTCCCTTGTCTTACGCACCCTATTTACCTCCTTCCAGAACATCTTTTTATTCTCCCTAAAATTTACTGATAGTCTCTCACCCCAACTCTCATTTGCCCTTTTTTTCACCTCTTGCACCTTTCTCTTGACCTCCTGTCTCTTTCTTTTATACTTCTCCCACTCAATTGCATTTTTTCCCTGCAAAAATCGTCCAAATGCCTCTCTCTTCTCTTTCACTAATACTCTTACTTCTTCATCCCACCACTCACTACCCTTTCTAAACAGCCCACCTCCCACTCTTCTCATGCCACAAGCATCTTTTGCGCAATCCATCACTGATTCCCTAAATACATCCCATTCCTCCCCCACTCCCCTTACTTCCATTGTTCTCACCTTTTTCCATTCTGTACACAGTCTCTCCTGATACTTCTTCACACAGGTCTCCTTCCCAAGCTCACTTACTCTCACCACCTTCTTCACCCCAACATTCACTCTTCTTTTCTGAAAACCCATACTAATCTTCACCTTAGCCTCCACAAGATAATGATCAGACATCCCTCCAGTTGCACCTCTCAGCACATTGACATCCAAAAGTCTCTCTTTCGCACGCCTGTCAATTAACACGTAATCCAATAACGCTCTCTGGCCATCTCTCCTACTTACATAAGTATACTTATGTATATCTCGCTTTTTAAACCAGGTATTCCCAATCATCAGTCCTTTTTCAGCACATAAATCTACAAGCTCTTCACCATTTCCATTTACAACACTGAACACCCCATGCATACCAATTATTCCCTCAACTGCCGCATTACTCACCTTTGCATTCAAATCACCCATCACTATAACCCGGTCTCGTGCATCAAAACCGCTAACACACTCATTTAGCTGCTCCCAAAACACTTGCCTCTCATGATCTTTCTTCTCATGCCCAGGTGCATATGCACCAATAATCACCCACCTCTCTCCATCAACTTTCAATTTTACCCATATTAATCGAGAATTTACTTTCTTACATTCTATCACATACTCCCACAACTCCTGTTTCAGGAGTATTGCTACTCCTTCCCTTGCTCTTGTCCTCTCACTAACCCCTGACTTCACTCCCCAGACATTTCCAAACCACTCTTCCCCTTTACCCTTGAGCTTCGTTTCACTCAGAGCCAAAACATCCAGGTTCCTTTCCTCAAACATACTACCTATCTCTCCTTTTTTCACATCTTGGTTACATCCACACACATTTAGGCACCCCACTCTGAGCCTTCGAGGAGGATGAGCACTCCCCGCGTGACTCCTTCTTCTGTTTCCCATTTTAGAAAGTTAATACAAGGAGGGGAGGATTTCCGGCCCCCCGCTCCCGTCCCCTCTAGTCGCTTTCTACGACACGCGAGGAATACGTGGGAAGTATTCTTTCACCCCTATCCCCAGGGATAATATACATATATATATACACACACACACACACACACACACACACACACACACACACACACACACACGCGCGCGCGCACACACACACACACACTCACATACATATATATACATATATATATATATATATATATATATATATATATATATATATATATATATATATATATATATATATATATATGATAAAAAACTAAAAAAAAAGTTGATACATTAATCATCTAAGTAGCTATATACGTAAAATCACATAACAACAACAACAATAATAATAATAATAATAATAATAATAATAATAATAATATTAATACTAATAATAACAATAATGATAATAATAATAATAACAATGATTAGTCATGGGTCATGGCTTCTTTCATTTTCATACAGGGCAAAGCCTTGACAGACTATGGCCTACTGACCCTCAGAGATAAATGAGAAGATATTCTTTCTTTTTTTCTTTAAAACTATTCGCCATTTCCCGCGTTAGCAAGGTAGCGTTAAGAACAGAGGACTGGGCCTTTTTTGGAATATCCTCACCTAGCCCCCTCTGTTCCTTCTTTTGGAAAATTACAAAAAAAAAAAAAACGAGAGGGGAGGATTTCCAGCCCCCCGCTCCCTCCCCTTTTAGTCGCCTTCTATATATATATATATATATATATATATATATATATATATATATATATATATATATATATATATATTTCTCGAATTTCTGTCTCTGACCTACACAGGGTCGTCTGGGAACTCACGAGCGGCTGACGGCGTCATCAACCACCACTCTCAAGGTATGATACAAAATTACAACTGATACAGCAATACTACAGAGTAATGTAATACAGGTCGAGACTACGAAAGGCCTGCGTTTGTAAGCTTTCAGCCCACGAGTGATCCTTAAGACATCTCACTACGCAGGCGCAAGTCCGGAGTCTTGCTGTTTCACTCTTTCCTGCCACAGGAAAATGAGGTCGAGTTGCTTTACAGAGTCATATCATATTAGCGTGGGAGGGCTCCAATCATGGGGCTACAAATTCCCCCTCGAAGCCAGGCTTCTTTAGAAAAAGATGGGTGTGGAAGGAGGTAAGGGTGCTGAAGAAAGAGAAGTAAGGGGAAATTTGAAAAATATCCACAGACATTTTGAGGAAGTGGAAGACCTCTTAGTTATAAAGGGTCAGGGTGGTATACGGTGCTAGGAAAGCCATGAGAAAGGCCATGAGTTTCAAAGCTTGTTGGTATAAGGGAAACGGTCAGGTGACAGGTGTTTGGAAAGACATGAGAGAGGGGGGGTTGGGTTAAACATTTCCAAAGCTTAGCCGTGTAGGGAAAGAAAGAAACACGACAACGCCCCGCCATCCTCAAGCTGCCATTGGCCACATACTAATCATGTCAAGCAAGTGATTGGTCCAGTACGGCAAGTTCGAGATAATGGCTGGGGCACTCAAGTAGAAACCAGAAGAATATCTACTGAAGTGGGGAATAAAAAGAACCAACAGTATATTTTGAGGTCAGGTTCAGGGTGCTGGCACACTGGACTGCCCAGTACTCGAACCCTGCGAAACAAGTAAGTAGATCTAAAACCTCCCCACACGTGACAGCAGTACAAGAACTGATCATGCCTTTGTATATTGGAGCAACGTGTAAGTTAAAGTAAGGTTCCAGACCCTGCCGTAAGGCAAGAAGACCTCCCAAACCATCGTAAGGTAAGGTAAGGTCTCAGACCTAGCTGTGGGGGGTAGAAAAACCCCAAAACCATCGTAAGGTAAGGTAAGGTCTCAGACCTAGCTGTGGGGGGGTAGAAGACCCCCAAAACCATCGTAAGGCAAGGGAAGACCTCAGATACAGTTGTGGGGCCGTAGGCAGAAAGGTAAGGTAAGGTCAGTAGATGGGTTAGCGTACCTGGCAGCATGACTCCAGTATCCTAAGGCAGCGACACATGGCAGCCAGATGACAGACGTGGGCGGGGCAGAGGGTGGCCAAGCCACCCCGTCTCCTGCCCCCGGTGCCGCCCACGGGTGGGTGGCGGGCCAGCCCGGGGCCCGCCAACCCACCTTCTATCAGACACTCCTCCACCACCACCTCTACGATTGACGCCCCGCTGATGGCGGCTGACGGCTGCGGGCTGACGAGCGGTGTCTGGTAGATGACGTCTAGTGGCTGACGGCTGCTTGATGACGTCTGGTGGCTGCTGGCTGACGTCTGGTGGCTTCTGGCTGACGTTTGGGGGAGCCGAATCCGTCAGCACCACTAAAGCCTACCCGCTGGCCCGAAAGGTTCTACCAAGCCAAACCACTTCTTTCCTAGCTCATCTCAATGACCATTAATCTTGGGGGCTTGAGGCTTGGGGCAGCACGGGGCAGGGCGGGGCAAGACGGGGCGGGACTTTGGGGGACAAGACGCAGCTCTGGGGTCACCACAGAAAAAAAATAAAACGCTAATGTCAAATCTCAGGCCACACCATTCCCGTCATGTGGCACGCCTCACTGGACGATGACTCTGGCTCCCGCGTCACTACTATACCCAGAGTCGCACCAGACCACACTTACGACACTCGTCGCAGTGTACCACAAGGACGCAACACTCTCTGCGTGCTTTTCCCTCTGGCCTCAACACAAGGTCGCTCCTGAAGTCCACATAATGTTTTGAATTGAGAGTATGTCCACTAAATCAAAATTAACTCGATACTGAAAAAAAGAGATATAAATTGTATTTCTGAGGGGTTCGTTTTGCGATTTGTAACATGATGTTTGTTATCCTCTTGAGCACGACGGTACGAACCCTTGAGCACGACGGTACGAGCCTTCAGAACGACGGTACGACCTTTGAGCACGACGGTACGACCCTTGGCACGACGGTACGAGCCTTCAGGGCGACGGTACGACCCTTGAGCAAGACGGTACGACCTTTGAGTACGTCAGCGCCTTGCCTTCGATCCGATCCGTATAGGGTGGGGTCCAAGGCTACGCCATCATACTCATGGGTCGTTCTGTCGTGCTCATGCGGGTAAGAGATGGGAGTTCCAACACCCTACTGCATGAAATCCAACCCTTTAGGCCTCTACTACCACCTAACCACACAACCACCATCGCTGACCACACTCTCGCCACATATACCACATACCGTAGTACACCAACTACCCTTACACACACACACACACACACACACACACACACACCTCATCCCTCATAACATCAGTCTGAGAACCACGTCATCTCATGCAACACAGTCCACTTTAACCACACGCAAACACGACACAGTCCACCACGGCTTCAAGAACTTCGCATGGCACCGCAAGACAGTCAGTCTACCACACTGTGGCTTGGAACACAACACCTCCCATCACAGTTTTAAAACACTACACACAGTAACAGTTCCGAAAACCCGGACCAATCATACAACACTCGCCCAAATGCTCGCAAAACAACCTGAGAAGAAAAGAGACAAGGAAACAACAAAGCACACCCTTAGAAGCCAAGAAAACAAAGCTTTACAACCCATACAACACTGCCACACACAGCACAACCTCCAAAAAAAATAACATCTTCACAGACCACAGAACACAGCCTCACAGACCACACCGCACTGCCTCGCAAACCACACAACACACCCTCACAAACGACAATGCCGCCTGATCAAACCACACAACAAACTCAAAAAAAAACCCACACAGCCATACAAATCCTACCAGCCCCATTAAACCGAAATTTCACAAAGCAAGTAGCATACTCTCACAAACCCAACCATGTAGCCTTCCTTACAACCACTCAAAAGCTTCACAGAATTCCATAAACCACAGCCACCTCACAAACCACAGAAACCACACAGCACAGCCTTCCAGACCACACAACACAGCAGAACACACCAGCCTTAAGACCACAAACAGTCTCACAGAACTTAAGTCTCACAAACGATACACTAGAGCCTCGAACCATACAACCCACTCACAAAGCCTCATGAAATACATAACCTCACAAAACTCAAAGTACAGTGTGGAACACCACACGAAAGAAAAGCTTCAGTACAACACAGCAAAGTCTCAGGCGTAAACCACACAGCGAGACAAACCAAACAGTAAAAAACTCACAGCACAGACTTACAAAAACCCAACCTCACAAACCACAGAGCCTTACAGATAACAAATCACAACTCTTCAAAAACTACCTAATGACCTAATAACCCATTCGGCACAGCCACACACAGCACAGCCTGGCAAACCACGCCGACGAGCCTCGCCAACCACCCCGCATACACTCACAAACCACGCATCGCACTCACAAGCCACACAGCAGTAGGCCACTAGAACGATACAGTCCTTTGAACCAACAACACACCGAAGCCTCACAGACCACACAACACAGGAGGCTAACGAACCACACTTTGACTCAAAATCCAGATCGTGCAACAATTGACTCAGCCCACACAGCACAGCCACGCAAACCACACTGTCTCAAATAACCCAAACCACACAACACAACCTTACAAACCACACAACACAACCTTACAAACCACACAACACAACCTTACAAACCACACAACACAACCTTACAAACCACACAGTACGACCTCACAAACCACACAGTACAACCTCACGACAAAGCCTCACAAACTACACAACATAGTCCCACATACCACACAACAGTGCACCCTCAAATCATACATCACATCCACCTCAAAGACACAGAAAATCACAAAGCATAGCCTTACGAACCACTCAACACAGCTATACCAAACCAGACCTTAGGGTGTCACAAACCACACACTCTTCAAACCATACAGTACAGCATCCTCAAACCACACAGCAGAGCCTCAAAAACCAGGCAGCAAAGCTACACACACAGCACACGGCAGAGCACAGGCTCAAAAACCAGACAGCACACTCTCAAAACCCCACAAGACACTGCTTCACAAACCAGACAGCAAAACCTCCTCATATACCACACAGTCTGACAAACCATGCATCAAAAGTTCACCGCACACAGCAGAGTACAGTCTCACAAACCACATATCAAAGACTCATACGACATATGCTCATACCTCCGTATGCCACCTGTTCATACAGGACATATCTCATATACACCAACATACATCATAACCTCACGCACAACACACCACATGCCTATACCACATACAGCATAACCTACGTCATCAACTATCTCAAAACCAACCATACAACCCAGTCACATACAACATACCGCATCATCCCCTAACACCAATCTATACTCAATCAAAGTGCCACAGTCCCTCACCTCACTCTGTAGTATGACACCACACATTTACTCACAGTACTCGTAACAGCCTCTCGCCACACAACATACACCCAAATACGCTTCCATAAGTCATATGCTACACTCACACTACCACGCCATAGATCTATGCACCCAATACAACCATGCCTTTAGACCATATCGCAGATTCGCGTGCAATACACCATGTCCTAACATCACTATACACACAATACACCCTCGCCGCATACCACACACCCGCACGAAACACAGAGCCTCTACAAAATCACATAATGCACACACTAATTACCCTACAGATCCACAAACCATACTAATACATCTTTAAACATTCCTCCCTCACATCACCACTATACACCACATCCACACATCACCCCTTCCTCCCTCACATCACATCCACACACCACCTACCCACCGCCACACAATCCCCTACCATACACATCTTGATTCCACCCACAGTGTCCCGCATTCTCTCCCCACCACACAATAAAGGTTTTCCCCACGCGCTATATGTCCTCCGACCATCACATACGCTCACTCTGTTCATCAAAAAGATACATCACACTAAATCTGATCACCAAAAAAAAAAAATATACGATCTCATTCTTTCTGTTCGTCATCAGCACCCCATCTACAGCATCTATTCACCGTATAATCTTCTCCCCCTTCCCCAACTCAACAGCCTCTCACCCCCCACACACATACAACCCCAACACCACCCACAACCTCCACCACAACCCCCCTTCCTCCCCCCCGGCAATACCGAAGGTAACCACCACCACCACCACAACAGTCTACCATCTTGTTATTTCCGACGAGACGCGACTCAGCCACTCGACCGTCCATGTACGTATTTCCCAGGTCCTGATGAGAAAGGTGATCGGCGACCCGTACACGTCGCACAATCCTGCACGTCACACCACCGCAAACGACGCGCGCGTGTGTGTGTTGTCACAGCGGGCGTGTTCTTACTTTAAAGTTCAACACTCAAGTCATGAAGTCGTGTTTTGGTGCGGGTGTCCTCTTGCAACTTTGGACCGCATCGGTCGCGTTCACTTTTCACATCGTCTTGACGGGGTGAGGGGTGATGAGGGATGGCAGTCAAGTTCACAGTTACGAAAACCCCCACGACGGTGTTCGTCGACCGTCTGCCTCCCCTGAGGCACGGGGGGTGTCGAGGTCCTCCTCACCTGAGGCACGGGGGGTGTCGAGGTCCTCCTCACCTGAGGCACGGGGGGTCTCGAGGTCCTCCTCACCTGAGGCACGGGGGGTCTCGAGGTCCTCCTCACCTGAGGCGTCTACTTCATAACGACTGAACGCATTCTGGCGACGCGTGTGTTTCTGTGTGTGTGCGGGTCTGTTCATTTGTCTCTGGCTCCTCCAGCCCGCTATGATCCGACACTATACACATCTACGGGCTTGTCTTTGCCTGATACCTTGAGGGTTGAGGACTGTCAGTCATGGAGGGGGAAGGTAAGGGAGGAGAGGGGGTGATGGAATGGGAAGGTATGGCCAAGAGATGAGGGAGTTTAGCTACGTGTTGGGTGAGAGGGAAGGTTGTTGAGGGGGGGGTGGTGGTGGGCAGGGCGAGTATGTGTGTATATGTGTGTGTGTGTCTGTGTGTGTCAGGGAGGCGAAGCGAGGTAGGGCGCAACAGTGTGGGCGGGACCAGCTTGCGTCCCGTGGCTGCCCGGCCTCAGTCAAGACTGAGGTGAGGCGAGTCTGCTCTCCACCACCCACCTACCAACCCTCCCACCCACGGCGCACCACCCCTTCCCATCCTTACCCTACCCGCGGCATGCCCGCCCTCACCCACGGCCGCTGACCACCACCACACCAGCCCGCCCTCACCCACGGCTGCTGACCACCACCACCAACCCGCCCTCACCCACGGCTGCTGACCACCACCATACCAGCCCGCCCTCACCCACGGCCGCTGACCACCACCATACCAGCCCGCCCTCACCCACGGCCGCTGACCACCACCACACCAGCTCGCCCTCACCCACGGCCGCTGACCACCACCACACCAGCCCGCCCTCACCCACGGCTGCTGACCACCACCACACCAGCTCGCCCTCACCCACGGCCGCTGACCACCACCACACCAGCCCGCCCTCACCCACGGCTGCTGACCACCACCACACCGGCCCGCCCTCACCTCGGACACTGATGACGCGCCCGCCCTTAACAACACCTGACCAACCCAGCCTCTCGTCTTCCCTCATCCACCCTGACCACTAGCTCTTCCGCTCCCAAGGCTGCACACACCCCCAACCACCTCTCCCTCTAGCAAGGTTTGACCAGAAATAAAAGCTCACTACTACGACCTGACACTCCAAGGCCACCTAAGGGCTCACGCAACAAAGGGCTGACTAAAGGACTGGAAGAAGGCGCTCAACACACGCACTTGATAAATACTCACCTCTTGGCATAACAGGCTTCGAAATCAGGGTATAAACATAAGGTCTGCTGGCTGCTGAGGATACAGTCCAAAAACCCAGCTGCTGTAAACCACTGGCCAGACATCGATGACCCCCACGACCGGAGCTGATGAACTCTTTCCAGCCAGCCTTTTGTCTAGATGGTGATCAACCCTTAAGACACCTCCCTGGCAAGCCCTTAAGTCAAACTTACATTAGCTGGTAAGCAGCCTTTTGCAGTGTTGCTGCATGACAGGTAATCAAGGCCTGACCAAGGGTATGTATGCCAGAGGGCGCCTAATGGATGACCACCGTCGTGCTAAAGCGTGGTGCAACGGCTCACCAGGTCCTCCTGACGAAGACACGGGCCCACGTAGGGCGTCTGACCCAAAGATGGCCCCCTGTGTTCATCATAACACTCTTCAAACACACGGACTTTGACTGCCTCGTGAATCTACTCTCAACAGTAGAATCAACCTTACCATACCAGTCTACCAGAACAGTCTACCAGAACAGTCTACCAGAACAGTTCACCAACACTTGTTTTGTCATCGCTGGCTTCGACCAAGCCATAACCCATACAACAATCCGGCTGAACAACGAAACATTTCATAAATGCCTCGCGAACACACTAACCCAAAGTATGATTACCCGGGAGTCTTTCTACATAAAACATCAACGAACACGGAGATAATCTCGAAAACATGTAGGTCGTCAGCCAAGCACTACTACGGAAGCATCAGCCAACTCACACGGGAGTCGGGGTGTCCCTTCTATCGGTCTCTACTGCGCAAAGTCTGGGATAAACACATTCTTACAACACACACACACACACACACACACACACACACATTTCCTGATAATGGATTCCCCCTTTTAAGTGTGTGTGTGTGTGTGTGTGTGTGTGTGTGTGTGTGTGTGTGTGTGTGTGTGTGTGTGTGTGTGTGTGTGTGTTCCCCCGTACCAATAAAAGAGACTAAGGGCTAAAGTAAGCACGTGGCTAAAGACAAAACATTCTACCAAGAGGAAATTAAGATATGACCATTTTCGCCCCAATTTACAACGTAGGGAAATGATATATCATCATAGCCTGTATCACAAGTTCCTTCAGTGCCCACACTTGTCAGTACGCCTCTGGCTGGAGCACACGACCAACGCCTCCCCCTAACCCTCCCACGCTGTGGGAGACGGCCAGCCAGCCAGCCCCCCCCCCCCCAATCCCCCGTGTCCTGAGATGGATTATGGGAGAGCCACGCTGGCGAGGGAGGGAGTGTGTGTGTGTGTGGGGGTGTCGTCTTCAAGCAGTGCGGCGTTGGTCATGCTGACACCTTGTGATGAATCCTACAGTGGTGGATGGTCGTGTCGCGGCCCAGCGTTAAAGGTGGTGGCCAGGCAGGGCCACCACCACACGGCGCCACCACACACACACACCCTGCTCCACCAACAGGACCACTCAAAACAATCCCTCTGCTCCGAAGGGCGCCCGAGAACCAAAACTAATACTCTATATGTAATATACATATAACTACATATGAACTCAACGTGGAAGTACACATACATATCAATTACCCGCGTGTTCACAGCGTACATGATTCATACACGGTTTTTACCATACGAACAATGAGCTACGTGTGAGCGCATCTCAACCTAACCACATGAAGTGACAAGGCAAGGGGATTCTACCGTGTGTGTTCCCCTCCTCTGTACATCACGAGGGCAATTCTCCTCTACACCTGACCCCGAGAACATACTTCCATCAACAAGTTCTGATCCTGTACCCACCTTCCCCCTCCGTTCCTCCCGTCCTTAGCAGAGGTTTAAATCCTCAGGGTCCGATGTGTCTTTATACATACACAGAACCTACGGTCTTACAGGACTCCCGTCTGGACGTGGCTACACCGACAGTGATAAAGAGTTACCTCCGGCCAGCTTGTATCATGGGGCAAAGGACAGAAACGAGTACATGCCCCGTCGGAGGACCTTCTCGCTCCACAGGAGTCTTAACATTTCCCCTCCTCCTCCTGAGTGGAGCGAAGCCTCGAAAATAAAGAATCCTGATTAAAAAAAAAAGGTCTTGGGGCGTGTAACATCTATCTATCTATCTATTAGCATATGATATGGGTGGTAGATATGCCTTGTGGAAGGTCTTAAGAGTACACTGTGTGGAAGGTAATTTTCATCAAGGGTGTAAGGCGTGTGTACGAGTAAGAGAGGAGAGTGGTGGTTTTAAATGAAGGCTGCTGAACGGCAGGGGTGTGTGATGTCACCATTGTCGTTTAATTTCTTTATGGAAGGGGTGGCGAGGGAGGTTAATGCAAAAGCCTTGGAGTGAGTCGCGAGTATGCAGCCTGTAGGGGATGCGAGGACCTGGAAAGTGAGTCAGTTGTTTGCTGATGATCCAGCGCTGGTGCCATGTACAAGTGAGAAACTGCAGAAGTTAGTGACTGAGGGTATACTGAAATAGTTTGGATATATGGAGAAATGAGTGAGGAAAGGTTGAAAAAGAGGATATATATGTCAGAAGTGGAGAGAACAAGGAGACCAAACGGGAGATGGAAGGATGGAATGACAGATTTTGCGCGATCGGGGATCGAACATAAAGGAGGGTGAAAGACGTGCACGGAGTGGAGTAAACTGAAACGACGTGGATTGAACCAGGATTGAACATGGATTGAACCAGGTCATGTCCAGCAGCCGTTGTAAATCATGAAAAGGTCTGTGGATGAGAAACTGTAGTTTCAGTGCATTACACATGACAGCTAGAGAATGGATGTGAGCGGATGCGGCCACTCTTCGTCTGTTCCTAGCGCTACCTCGCTAACGCAAGAAACGGCGATAAAGTACAAATATATATAAAGAGTTATGGTGTTACTCAGGACCTCTTCCTAAAGACTCCCGCAGGCTAAGGCTGCGCTACTTCCAGTAGCAAAGAAATGGTGACTCCTTAGGAGTGAAAGTTCCTTGACGGGACTCTACTAGCAGTAACAGAACCCACACACACACACACACACACACACACACACACACACACATATATATATATATATATATATATATATATATATATATATATATATATATATATATATATATATATATATGCGTCATGGTGTGGACAAGACAGTTGTTTATGTGAATTCATTCTCCAATGTGTACGCTCGGGTGTATACTTCCGAGAGTTCATCTTTAAAGTGCGTTTGAAAATGTATGTCTGACTCTATCTTTAATAACATGACTACCAACAGGTTTATCTTGGTAAATAAACCGAACAGTAGGATGGCGTACAGGTGGATGTGCACATCTAAGTACGTGTGTGTATGTGGATACACCAAAGGATGATACCCAAGCTGGAATAAAACATGTATATATATATATATATATATATATATATATATATATATATATATATATATATATATATATATATATATATATATAAACTGTAGCGACTGCCTAATTCTAGGAAACTCTTTAAACTAATCTTCGTAACAATGTAAAAGAAAAAAAAAATGCGTACTCAACACAAGGGAAGCCACCTCGCATGAGCTTAGGACGAGGCAACCTAGTGTAAGTCTAGGGTAAGAGGGGGGTCACCTAGCACAAGTCTTGGGTTAGGGGAATCATCATGTAAAAGTTTAAGGTAAGAGGAATCCCTCGTACAAGTCAAGGGTGAGGGGGGGATCACTTACTACAAGTCTAAGGCAAAGAGGAATCATAAAATACAAGTATAAGGTAAGAGGAATATCCTTGTATAAGTCTATGATAAGGATGATCACCAGGTACGTCTATGTTACTAGGAATCATCCATAACAAGTCTATGGTAAGGGGATGACCGAGTATATAAGTCTAGGGTAAAAGGTCTCCACATTTCACTATGTGGTCATCAAAATGCACTTGGCCAAACACTCGTAAGTACTCTGTCTTTTCAGTTTCCCGGGTTAGACTAAACCATATTACTCCTCCAGTCTCCTGCTGGACTCTTCTTTTTTTATTTGCTAATAGTTTTGTCGAGTCCGACTTTAATCATATCATCCTCAGAATTCCGAGTCTGACTTTATCTTTTCCCTCGTAATAGTTTTAATTCGGACTTCACCTTCATTTAGTGGTTTTAAGTAGTTTTTTTCTACTTCCCTAAAGTCATATTCCACCTTAGTTCTTTTATCTGTTGTATATCAAGTGATGATATGAACTCTCCGAGGAAAAAAAAAAAAAATAAAAGCGTTGTGTTGGTGGATGTGGGGGAGAGAGAGACACACTAGTGTTGCCCGAGCGCCACCAGGTGGCCCGACCTACAAGCTGGTAACGGGCAAGTCACAGGGTTTCCCAGGCCGATGTTGCTATTATTATCCTACTTCCTCCTGCCTTTGTTCATGCCCGATGACTGCCCCCACACCCACAACCCTCCTCCGTTTCCCCCCTAACAACCCACCAGAACCCTCCTCCTCCTCCTCCGTCCACCACAACTCTTCCCCCATCCCTCACAACCCACCAGAACCTTACCCGTCTCCCCCACAACCCTCCTCTACCCGCCAACACCCACCTCAACCCTCCGCGTCCCCCACACAAACCTACCTCTCCCCCCTCACTCCACACAACCCACCACAAGTCTCCCCCTCGTCCCTAACAACCCACCGGAACCCCTCTCCCTCGTTCCCCACGGCCCACGCATGGCTCCGGCCACCTCGCTACTGGCCGGGAACCGTAACACGCTCGCCAATCACCGCCCACCTCCTGAACCTGACTAATCTCAGATCACAATCAATACATTACACTCAACAGGCAATCATAATACACAACTACCAGTACTTGGCTGGCACATACACTTAAATTTTTAATAACCAAACCACTGTATGTTTATGACACCCACGTCCTGCCCGGGTGGCCAATATGGACTCTGGGTCTCCGCGACATAAGGTCGCTGGCGTATTCCCTCAGCCCGAGTTATGGGAGAGAGGGATTTTGGCCTCTACCGCCCCGGTCTAGAGCGGCGAGAATGGCCTGCTCCGGGGAGATTGCGTAGGCGGGAAGATTTGCTCCCTACACTATAACGAGTCGGGAATTTCAAAACTATTGATGTTATTTTAAGAACCACTGGAGGGATACTGTTGTGGAGGGAAGGTGGCAGTACCTAGAACCCCACACAATGAGGGCCTCTGAGGGAATCTGGGGCCAAATTGACCTAAATCAAGGGCAGGAAAAATGACGGTCGAGGTGTGTTTATACAAGCACCGGCAACAGCGACGCTGGCGGTGGGAGGAGAGGCTGGCCCTCGCTCCACCCACCCCTGCTTACATCACGATGACGTCACGCTCACAACCCCACTCCCAACCAGTCATTAACACCACCACCACCAACACACACACACACACACACCGCACCCCACCACCTTCCACCACCATTCCCCTCCCCCAACACCACCACCACACTGCAACATTTTCTCACCCGCGGATCCAAACTATACAACATACATGCTGGTTATGCACCTCCACAACAGACTAGGGCAAGCCCTTCTCATCCATTAACCAAAACCCACCAATACAATTTCGAACCCACTGATATATATCCATAATGCAAAACTAAACACCTGCAACTTAATATATATATATATATATATATATTGCTTTGTCGCTGTCTCCCGCGTTTGCGAGGTAGCGCAAGGAAACAGACGAAAGAAATGGCCCAACCCACCCCCATACACATGTATATACATACGTCCACACACGCAAATATACATACCTACACAGCTTTCCATGGTTTACCCCAGACGCTTCACATGCCTTGATTCAATCCACTGACAGCACGTCAACCCCGGTATACCACATCGCTCCAATTCACTCTATTCCTTGCCCTCCTTTCACCCTCCTGCATGTTCAGGCCCCGATCACACAAAATCTTTTTCACTCCATCTTTCCACCTCCAATTTGGTCTCCCTCTTCTCCCCGTTCCCTCCACCTCCGACACATATATTCTCTTGGTCAATCTTTCCTCACTCATTCTCTCCATGTGACCAAACCATTTCAAAACACCCTCTTCTGCTCTCTTAACCACGCTCTTTTTATTTCCACACATCTCTCTTACCCTTACGTTACTTACTCGATCAAACCACCTCACACCACACATTGTCCTCAAACATCTCATTTCCAGCACATCCATCCTCCTGCGCACAACTCTATCCATAGTCCACGCCTCGCAACCATACAACATTGTTGGAACCACTATTCCTTCAAACATACCCATTTTTGCTTTCCGAGATAATGTTCTCGACTTCCACACATTATTCAAGGCTCCCAGAATTTTCGCCCCCTCCCCCACCCTATGATCCACTTCCGCTTCCATGTTTCCATCCGCTGCCAGATCCACTCCCAGATATCTAAAACACTTCTTGCATTATATATATATGGGTTCAGTAACCGTGTTCCACGCCTATGCGCCTACCTATAAAATCCTCTCTCTCTCTCTCCCACCTACGTTAACCATCATCCCAGGCACAATACACGCTATTCCAGCCTGTAAACACCCTAAAAAAAACCTTGTGTACTAGCTATACATCCGCCGTACTAGCTGTACACACCTCGAAAATAGCATTACACCCTCCGCGCTAGCTATGCATCCTCTGTATTAGCTATACACTCACGATACTAGCTATAAACACTCCTGGGCCTGCAATATATACCCTCTGTCCTCAATATGCATCCAACGTACTAGTAGAACACACCTCTGAACTAGGCGTACACCCTCTGTATTAGCTATACACCCATCGGACTAGCTGTACACCTCTTTAAAATAGCAATACACCCTCCGTGCTAACTATAATCCACCGTACTAACTGTGCACACCTGGGCACTAGAATGCACCCTTCGTACTAGTTGTACATCCTCCGTACTAACTGTACACTCGCTGTACTAATTTACACCTAAGATACTAGCTATACACTCACCGTAGTAGCTACACTTCATCCATACTAGCTATACCACCTCCGTATCAGCTATAAACCTGTCGGACTAACTGTACACCCACCTTACTAGCTATAAATCCTTTTGTACTTGTCATACACCTTCCATACTAGCTACACACTCTCCGTACTAGCTATACACCCAACACACTGGTTACACACCTTCCTTACAAGCAATGCACCCACTGTCATAACTACATACACATCCTCCCAACAAACGACACACCCATCGTGTTTCTATACACCCGATGTACTAGCTATACACCCACCGTACGAGCTATACACCCACCGTACGAGCTATACACCCACCGTAAGAGCTATATACCCATCGTACGAGTTATACACCCACCGTAAGAGCTATAAGCCCCCCGTACGAGCTATACATCCACCGTAAGAGCAATACACCCACCGTATGAGCTATACACCCACCGTGCGAGCTAAACATCCGTCGTACGAGCTATACACCCACCGTATGAGCAGTACAACGTCCCCCCCCCCCCCACAATAGCCACACTTGATTTACGAAAATATTCAGGTACGACGAGAATTTCGGGAAATGCTTAAGATCGTGTGACGATGCCAAAGTGAACGTGGGAGAGATTATTAGCACTGGAGAGAGCGTGGGCGTGAGTAGGAGTGAATATTGGCGTTTGCGTGGGCGTGGATCTGCGTGGGAGTGAAATTTTTGGTGTTTGCGTGAGCGTGGATCTGCGTGGGAGTGAATTCTTTCTTTGGTGATGGCGTGTGCGTGGATCTGCATGGGAGCGAATATCAGGAGGGACGTGAGTTCGCTTGGGTACAAGGGAAGGTAATGGGGGTGTTAGAACGGGAGTTGGTGGCGCCTAAGTGACTTCATACGGTGGACGGAACAGGCGTGTCCAGAGCCATGAAGTATGTGTCCACAGCACTGTGAGGGCGTGTCCAGAGCCTTGTTGGGCGTGTCCACAGCACTGTGAGGACGTGTCCAGCAAGCCTTGTTGGGCGTGTCCAGAGCCATGTGGGAATGTCCAAAGCCATATGGGGCGTTACTGTAGCCACATGGGAGTGTCTATATCAATGTGGGCATGTTCAGAGCCATGTGGGCGTGACAGAACCATATGGGGGCGTGTCTGTAGTCATACTGGATTGCCCAGAACCATATGGAGAGTGTTTTAAAGCAATAACGGAGGGGGGGGGGGTGGTCTAGTCGCATGAGGCGTGTCTAAATCCATACAGGGAGTGTCTAGAGCCATATGGAACGTCTCTAGTAATATAGATCGTGTCTAGATCCACATAGGGTGCGCCTAATTACACACTGGGCGTCTCTAGGGCCATATGGGGCGAGAGGCTAGATGCATAAGGGGCGTGTTAGATCAATATGGGTGTGTCTAAAGCTCTACGGGCGTGTCTAGAGCAATACAGGGTGTGGATAAAGTCATACGGGGAGTGTCTAAAGCCATAAAGGTCTTGTCTAGATCAATATGGAGCCTGTCCAGGTGCACACGAGGAGTGTTTGAATACACAGGGGCGTGTCCAGAACGAGATGGGATGTGTCTAAAATTTGGGCGTGCCTGCAGGCACAGGGGGAGTGTCTACAACGATCCAGGGGATGTCTATACCCATATGTGTATGTCTAGAACGGTATGGGTGTGTCTAAGGTCATATGGGCGTGTCTAGAACCATATGGGGCGTGTCTTGAGCCACACGGGCGTGTCTGAAACAATATGGGGCGGGTCTAGAACAATATGAGGTGTGTCTAAGAGATATATAGGTGTGTCTTGGGCTATATGGGCGTGTCTAGGGCCACATGGGTGTGTGTAGAGCCACATGGGAGTGTCTAGGACCATATGGACATGTCTCTGGGCCATAAGGGCGTGACTGGTGGCGTGTCTAGGGCCATACAAGCTTTCTGTATCCTTGTGGGGGTGTCGAAGGGCCACACTGATCATGCGTGCGGGTGGTGGACGTGGACGTACTTATGGGTGTGGCCCTAAGGGGCAAGAGAAGGGATCCTCAGGGTCAAAGATTAGGGGGATGACCGTGTCCTGTGTTGTTGGCCCTGGTAAGGTAAAGGTGTGGCAAGACTCTACCTGTGGTGTCTGACGACGCATTGTGAAGCATGAGCAGACCTGACCTGGTGACTCTACCCTTGACCTAGGCCTGGTGACTCCCACCCGTGGGGTGAACTGGGTGAACCCCTCACCTCTGCCTTGCTCCCCAGACCATGACCCATACCTTGCCTTCAGCCCAAGACCCCTGTCAGCTGGATCAGTTTAGGATCATCACAGAGAGCTGTTCTCTCTCTCTCTCTCTCTCTCTCTCTCTCTCTCTCTCTCTCTCTCTCTCTCTCTCTCTCTCTCTCTCTCTCTCTCCCACGCCTTACTGCATACACACAGACACACACACAGAAAGCAAATGGATGACTTCCTCCAGAGAAGAAGCGACCTCGATATGAATATTATCGAGCAGGAAGTAAGCTGCAGGAATCTGTGTGTGTACGTGTATGTATGTGTGTGTGTGTGTGTACGTGTATGTGTGTGTGTGTGTGTGTGTGTGTGTGTGTGTGTGTGTGTGTGTGTGTGTTGGAGTGAGGCCATCGTCGCTAAACCTTCAGCTATGGACACCAACAAAATATGCTGGAAAATATTAGAATTACACTCGATTTCATCGATAAGGAAAAATATTCAGCAAAGCTGTTCACCAGCTGCGTAAGGTCAGAATTAGAATATGCTTCTCCACCAGTGCCTTAAAAACCACAGTGAGCTAGAAGAGAAGGTTCAGAGGAGCGCAACGAATAGAATAACAGTAATAAAGATATCTGTGTAGCAAGGAGAGGCTACAAGCCTTCGATCTACCCATCACAGAAGAGAGCACAGTAATAGGGTGGCCCGATCACAAGTTTTTAAACCACTCCGGTGAAGCAGACAGGGAACAGTTCCTCGACATATGGTGGGAGAGGACAACCAGGAAACATTACATGGCTTTAAGAGGGAAAACTATGTAAAAGATGCCAAGAAGTAATTTTACATGTAAAAGACGCCAAGAAGTACTTTTATTATGGTATAAACTATGTAAATGACGCCAAGAAGTACTTTTATTATGGTATAAACTATGTAAATGATGCCAAGAAGTACTTTTGCATGTAAAAGACGCCAAGAAGTACTTTTATTATGGTATAAACTATGTAAAAGATGCCAAGAAGTACTTTTATTATGGCACAGACTACGTAAAAGATCCAAGAAGTACTTTTATTATGGTATAGACTATGTAAAAGATGCCAAGAAGTACTTTTCTTATGGTATAAGAGCGTTGGATGAATGGAACAGACTGTAGGAGGATGCGGTCAATGCAGGCAGCATCCGTGAGGTTAAAAGAATTCTACGAGAATAGGGGAATGTTTCAAGAGATAGGTGGCGCCCCCCCCTACGAGTGTAAAACTCCCTTGCCTGACAGTAAAAATAACTACACACACACACCCTAACACTACACACGATCACCAACACCATCACCAAACACCACCACCATCTCCACCATCATCACTAACAACAGCAAGAGTGGTCACAGCACTATACGCCCGGCCCCACCAACACGAATTTATCAGGAACTCGCTGACGTCACTAATGACGTCAGCGAGTCCTTAACCTGGCTCCTTCCCAGAACCCCCCCCCCCCCGCTTGATACGCCCTTATACCAGGAGTATAGGTGTAGCTGGGACGCCTACTACATCCCATACACTATCCTCTTCTACCCAAGCCTCTAACACACACTGTACACCATTGCCACACACCCCACACTCCAACACACCCCTACACCATCCTCCATACACCTAAGCCTCTACCACACCCCTACACTACACCTACGCCTCTAACACAACCGTACACTATCCGCTAAACACCTAAGCTTCTACCACACCCCTACACTACACCTAAGCCTCTAACACACCTCTACACCATTCGCTATACACCTAAGCTTCTACCACACCCCTACACTACACCTACGCCTCTAACACACCTCTACACCATTCGCTATACACCTAAGCTTCTACCACATCCCTACACTACACCTACGCCTCCACAACACCCCTACACCATCCCCATACACCTCAGCCTCCAATACACCCCTACACTATCCCCATTCACCTAAGCCTCCAAACAACTGAGCCAGAGGGAGAGACGTGAAGGAGGTGTCAGCTGCTTCGCACTCCTACTTCAACCACCATACTTCTCGACTTGTGGTCCAGCCTGGTGGAAGTGGGCAGCTTCCTGAGAGCTGCAGGAATGCGACCTACGGACCTTCGCAAGGCAGCGCCACGCACCCAGCGAATCTTGACCGAAGAAATCTCACTTGGCTCATACCTCTGACCCCTTTTGGAAAGTGGGACTACAACAAGGGAATGATGTGAGCCACGGGGTATCTGGGGAAAATTTCGACAACGAGCAGACGTCTTGGATGGTGGTAGGGATCAACGGACACAATTACGAAGAGTGGGCACCTAAGGATCGTCCTTGCTAAGTACAGTTAAGACAGACCCAGTAGTTAAAGAGAATATTCAACGGCTTAAAAAAGAATAAAATTAACGGACGAGTGATAGACAACGGGGCCCAATGGCTGGCATGAGCTAAAACGGCCTATCACTGTGTGAATGAAAAAAAAAATACAAATCTAACATCATATCTGACCCTTCAACAGCACTAAGGTCGTTAAGAAAAAAAAAAAACAATCCGCCAATAATAAAAGGCCAGGTTGTGCAGCCTTTCGGGTAAACATGAGACGGTAATGAGTTCTACAGGGTTATGGAAACACACAGGAGTTGCCAAAGGCTATATTACAATCATGTGACGCAATGGGTCTTGATCTCAAACTTTCTCGTGTGGCACAAAAGTCCTTGAATTTCTTCTTTTTTCTTTTCTTTTGATATACTTTTGACCCATCCTTCATCTCTGATCGGCTGCAACCTAACCAAGTGTTCAATGTCAACCGTGTATAGTATTCGTGTGTGTGTGTGTGTGTGTGTGTGTAAAGGAGGGGAATTTTAAACACGCGGGGGCCCACCTATGAACCTTCCCTCAGTATCATATCAGCATTTGTATCTTTCAACGTTTTCTGTACTCAGCGTTTCTTCGTCCATTTGATTCCCTCCCATCCCTCCATACTGTACTGGGACAGAAGTAATCCTTCGCATTTTCACGAACTCTCGCTCTACTTTTTGGAGTGCTCCCTGACTACCCCGTCGGTGTTTGTGTGCGTGTGACGGGAGAGCAAGTGGGGAGGGCAGGAGGGATGAGGAGGTGTGAGCCTGAGCCAAAAGGGAGAGCGTGGCTCCCGTGTGCATGTGGGGATCTATACAGTGCGGGGACCTGTGACGTCACGGCCACACCACAGACGTCAGCACACCATAGAAAATGGTCCCATGGCAGCATATCACAGAAAATGGTCAAGCAGCCGTAGGGAAAAGGGGGACGATATGAAGTTACCAGAATATGGACGATATGATACAGGATACAAAACATCAGCAGCAGGAATGGGAGAGGGAGGATAGAACCCAGCGGAATAAGGAACATGAAAAAAAGAGTGAATGTGAATAAGGGAGAGAAAATAAAGGATAACATTTGATAGTCCTACAAATCACGTTGCTTTACCTGATTAATACTAACGGAAAACATGTAGTCCATCCCAGGTATAAGAACAAGAAAGACGTAAATATCGGGCAGGAAACAGTAAGTAGCTTGTGGAGAGTTGGAAAAGGGAATCTATGTATATATATGAGGAGAGTCTGGGAGTTTATGTTGGTGGTGGGTGGGCTGTAAGGTGGCTACTTTCGAATGTACAATTGCTTGTTTGTACTGTATGGGAAGAAAGTTTTACACTCGTGGGGCCTCATCTCTTGAACATACTCCACTTTCATACAACTTGAATTTATGTATGGTGTCCACATAACCTTGTCCTAAGTCATCATATTCCATTCATCCACCACTCTTAAACTATAACAGGACTTCCTTACATAATCTTGACAAGGTTTTGACTAACATTCATGTTATGTCCTCTAGTTGTTCTAATGTTACGTCCTTTAGTTGGTCTAACCCTAAATTCCTCAAAGAAAGGTCCATTGTCCACATCACTGATCTATTCTAAAAACTTGAAGATTGTGGTGAAGTCACCCCTCACTCCTCTCTCTTCCAAAGGTGTGCAAATTCAAAGACTTTAGCCTTTCCCTGTAACTTAGCTCTCTTAATTCTGGTACTATCTTTGCTGCCTTCCTATGTCAGTTCTTTGTACTTCTTTATGTGCACTTACCAAACTTAAAAAGCACATTCTAGTTTTTGCCTTAAGTTGGAAATGAAAAGTTTAGAAAATATTTCCTTATCCATATAATTGAAAGCTACACTGTAATCTATCAAAGGACAGTCCATCTCCATTTATCATTCTACTCCTAATGCAGGACTCTGGTGACAGGGTAGGGATGCTGTTGACTCCTACGTCCTTATCATACACAAAATTCTGAAGCTTATTTTCTGCTGTATAATAATCATATTGAGGCCTTCTTTCACTTTGTCTCATCCTCATTACCTTACAATGGCTTGGGCTGAGTTCTACCAACCATGTATCAGACCAACTTCGGAAACTGTTTTGGGTACCCTAGTACGTTGATACAATCCTCACTCTTCATGACCCTCATGATTTATGCATCAGCTGCAAACATACTAAGGTAGATTACATGCCTTTAGGCAAGTCATTCATGTATATCAAGAAGAGTAACGGTCCCAAAGCTGAAGCCTGGGGCATTCCACTGGCGACCCCCACTGATTTGGAGAAGGTTCCTCTGATGATCTATCCATTGGACGAGTCCACCCCTTATTCCCGCCTGATATTCAGCTTCTTAATAAGCTCCCATGCAGAGTAGTTATAATTCTTTCTGGTAGTCAAGATATAAACAATCTACCCAGACTTCCTTTTTGTCTATGACAGGGTTCACTCTCTCAAAGAAATCTAAAGGGTTCACTGCACATGACCTTTCCCTAAAATCATGTTACGTCTCACTTAGGTAATTTCTCCTCAGTAGAAAATCATCCATATGCCTTCTGATGAACTTCCCAGTGACTTACAGACCACATTCATCAAGGAGACTGGTCTGGAGGTCAGTGAGTCTTCCTGGTTTCCTTTTGTATAGACAAGTATGACATTTGCCCCCCTCCACTCCCTTAGCACTTTGCCTTTCTCCAGCAACATCTTGAATAGAATTTCAAGATGTCTGTCTAGTGTACTTGGACTCATCGTCAGAACATACATATAATCTTTAAAAAATGTGACAGCCATACGTGTGGTCAGCCAGATATAAGAAATAAAATCAAGAAACAGCTAAAGAACTTCTAGGAAGTCAGTGAAAAATGTAGCTTCAGTTAGAAGTTCAAGCACAAAAACAATTCTTAAGAAACTAAGTAACAATTAATCCATTTATCTGAAATCTTTAATTTCGAATTCCCATTTTCGTGGGGGTAGATGAGGGGCATACAGACTCTCACTTCCCTGTTACACACCTTTAGATAGTGTCCTGTGTACTAAAGTACACATAAGCTTCCAAATCAATATATTTTTCTTACTTCTTCACTTCACATCCTATGTTGAATCACTAGGTGAGAATGATGTCTCCATTTGTAACTCCTAACCCAATATATAAAGTTGTGATCAACACACGTCAGTGCATCAAACTTAGAAGATCATCATACATGTCAGTGTATCAAGTGAAGGGGAATTACCACAAGTGTCACTGTATTATGATCAGGGTATCATAACAGTGCAAGAAGCTGAAGGGATCACCATACATCAGTGTATCAAGCTGTGGGGATTACCACGTGTCAGAGTATCAAATTAAGAGGATCACCACATGTCAGTGCACCAAATTAAGGGGATCACAACACATGACTGTGTATCAAGCTGAGAGAATTACCATGTGTCAATGTATCAAGCAGAGGGGATCAACATACATCAGTGTATAAATCCAAGGGGACCACAAGGGCATGTCAGTGCATCCTGCTGAAGGAATCACCACATGTGTCAGTTTATCAAGCTGAAGGGATCATCACATGTCAGTGCATTATGATGAGGAAATTGCTACACGTCAGTGTATCAAGCTGAAGGGATCATC
Organism: Panulirus ornatus; assembly: GCF_036320965.1. Classification (NCBI taxonomy): domain Eukaryota; kingdom Metazoa; phylum Arthropoda; class Malacostraca; order Decapoda; family Palinuridae; genus Panulirus; species Panulirus ornatus. The sequence continues at coordinate 24,946,866 of NC_092225.1, read as the reverse complement.
ACACATCAGTGCATCAAGCTGCGAGGATCATGAGTCATTATATCAAACTGAGGGGGATCACCATAAGTGTCAGTATATCCAGAGGAGGGGATCTCCATGTGTCAGTAAATCAAAATGAGGAGATTACCACATTTGTCAATGTCTCAAGCTGAGGGGATCATCACATGTCAGTATATCAAGCTTTGGGGATCATTGCATGCATCAGTGTTATCAAGCTTAAATGATTAAAGAAAATTCCTTTCTTAAACAATGAATGACTGGTCACTTTGAGTACTTACTCTTATACGTTGTTCTACTTCCAAACAATATGGCTGGTTTTGATACTGCTGAATTTCTCCAGTGATCTCAGCAACTTTTCGTCGCTTTGAGAAATTTATGAGACCTTCTGCAGCCCGCGGCAAGAAGTCAGGATTACCTTCTTCTATGAGCAAGATGTTTGTCAGGTACATTCCTATGGATGAACATGAAACAACATTTAACTTCCATTCAATACCTTTAAAAAAAGCATTTTCTCTACATACAGCATTATAAAAGAAAATAGGGAAGTCAAGAAAAAAAGACAAAATTTTTGGAAGAATCACATCGAATTCAAAGATTAATAGAAATCTAATAAAAGGAATTCAATAAAATATGACAAACACCGGAGAGAGTAATTAGATAAAAATAAAAAATGCCTGAATCTATCAGTATTCACATTTTAGTATTCATTAATTTACTTTTAACATGTTTCATACTGCAATTCCTGTCAAAAGAAATTCTCTACCATATACAATATACACGTTTTATGTAACAGTATAAAGGAAAAAATCAAACTTACCAAAAAATGGAACACATGGAGGATTGATGGAACGAAGTTTTTCCTGATATTTTTTACAATGGTTTTCACTAAGTTCAGATGCCTCCTCAAACACCTTTAGCTGACCAGGTGGAAGACGTTTTTTAACCTCCTGATGATCAAATAAATTTCAAGATGAAATTACACCACAAATCATATGAAAATGTGCCTACATTAATCTGGGTTAATAGATGACAAAATGGAGTAAGTAAAAGAAAAAATTCAATACACTGTAAATGTAACAGTCTCCATTCTATCAACTGGGCAGCCTCAGATACTTGGGATATCCACAACCTATATTAATAGATTCAGCACTGTGATTTGTTCCTACTCTGAAATAATCTTAAACAAAAAGATGCACACATTAAATATTCCAACATATCCTCAGTTTCCAATGGATGAATGCCCAGTTGTTTAGCCTTGCTGTGCACTTTCTATACCTTCACACAAACATACATGGTGTGGCCTACCGTCTGAGCTAAAAACTAGAAAAAAATATCAAAAACATACCATACTCCTGACTAAAAGCATAAACTACATGTCCTTTAAATCCAAGGGAAAAGGACACGAACAAAAAGTCAGAAAATCCATGCTAATTAGATGACAGCTGACTTTACTTGGTTGAGGATACAACTTAACTGATAAAGAATCTTGCTTCATGGGTACTCAAAATAGCTGGGCATATGCATGACATTTGCAATCCATGGTTCAATCCATTTTCTTTAATGTTATAGAGAGGGTGTCATAACCATAGAGTCAGGGTACAAATATACCAGAAAGACAAAACAGAGAAACAAACCAAACTTACCATTTTGGTATGTTCTAATCTATGCACTGCTGCTGAGCCTAGTGCACTTGAAACCTCGAAAATTCCACTGAAATTGTTGAGGTCATGAAACATGACCATGATCTCCACAATTCTCATCATCACAGCCACGCGCTCTTCAAAGTTGTCAGTGTCCACAATGCACCGCATGAACCAGCGCGTTACCTACAAATGATAATTTTCTATGTAATGTATTGCTGAACATCTAAGTAATGGTATATGATGTATTACATTACCTGAAATTTGCCATATTACCAAAATCAAAACACCAAACAGTATCTATTTGCTTCATAATCTTTAAGATTATTCCAAATACTGGCAAATAATATCAGACCTTGTATTTTAGAATAAAAGTAGAAAGAAACAACATCAACAATATTTTGTCACTAAGTACAAAAGAGGATGAGACTCCAACAATCTCTTAATCACTAAAGCCTTCTGAAGGACATGAAATAATATAAAAATGCAATGTAAAATACATGATTACAAAATGTCTATTACTATTGGGACTTCAAATGGCTATTACAGGATATTATGTACGTGACTTCTCATATTCAAAATTGCAAGAGAAATAATTTTTCCCTATAAAACAAATGACATAAAGCATGGAAAGACAATTAAACAGCACTCAGTCAACTCTAAATTACTTCAACTCAGCTCACTCAAAACTTCCAAGATTCCTCTCTAAAATTAACTCCCTCATGTCAGGGCTTTAGAGAAATGACAAGGATCTTAAGTCTTTACAAAAGAGAATCTGGAGAAAGTCATCTGGAATAGTAAATAACAGAAAATTAAAAAGAAAACACTCTGCACACTCTTAAATTTTCTAATGAAAACATAGATAACATGGAAAATGTTTTGAAGGGTTAAAGGGAACAAGGACACTTAATAAAACAATGCAATAAGGATATTCAAGGGAGAACTGTAATTAAAGTACAGTATATAAAACTGAGAAACGATTAATGACATTATACAACCAATTGCAGGGAACCAGAATGTGTGACTATGACAAAAGATGAGGGATAGGAGTTTTCAAGAGAAAAGGTCCAAGTATCATCTAAATACATAATGTCCTGTTTGGAGACTGTTCTGAGTGGGATATGCTGCTCTGAGGGTGAGTATTTAAAACCTGGATATCAATACATTGATATAGTTTCATACATAACTACTTACATGGTTTGTGTGGTAGATCAGTTTGAGCAAATTGGGTGAGCGTTTCTCTTTGTCATCTTTGGTCCATGGTGTCCCCACTAGCTCAGATGGCTTCACACCTCTGTACAGTTCAAACTCTAACAAAGTTAACTGACGAGCGATTTCTATAGGATGAAGCATCAGCAGCGGTTTTACAAGATCAGGCTGTAGGAGAAAAATATCAAATGTAAATAATGACAGAAACAAACTGATTTTTTTCTTTAACAGTAGTATACATCAAAACTTTAAACATTAGCTACAGTTTCAGTTTTGATGATGGTTAGCAAATCCTTTTTAATGTCACTTGATATTCATATCAAGGGGTCTGCGGTAAATCAAATCTTTCACAAACCATATTTGAAAAGAGCGAAACAATTATTTGCTTCAAGAGACAAACCAATCTGTCATGAATAATTTTTTCCATTGCTCTGCAAGGATAACTTGTCAGTGCAATAAGTCTATACCAGGTGGAAATAGCTGCCAGTGTCTTTACCTGGTGAACAAAGTACATCTTATGGCTACATGGGAGTATACAAAGCATGCATATAAGCAACAAAAAATTAACAAGAATTCTAAGGAGGCTTTAGGAAGATGTTCTGATATAAATTTCATCCTCCCTTGAAGCACTTGAGTGAATATCAACTTTTGTACTTCCCACACATTTAAAATCTGCCAAGCCTGGGTGGTTGCAGAGCTGGTGGTGTAAGATCAAATCTCCCAACAGTCAATCATCATCTAGCATTGCCAATGAAAACGCATTCTCATGAGTTTTCTCAAAAGGAAATTCAGCAGGAAATTATCCTGAATTACTTGATTATCATCTTTCTTCAAATCATATGGAGAATGATTTTATGGACACTGGCTCTTCCAGCATTGAAAGCTGACCAAGATGGGGGCTAGGAGCGTTTCTAGCACAACTGGAGAGCAGTATTGCTAGCACCTAGCAGCTGTTAATTTTACAAACTTTTATAATTTTGCAGTTAGGAAAAAAATCATATGAATCACAAAGAATATACCAATAAAAAAGTTGATGATTAAGATAAATGCATATGTTGATAGAAATGCTTTGAGGAAGGCATTCTGGGTATATGGTAACGGAGGAAAGCTATCAGAATCAGAGGAGTTTTTATTCAAAGTGTTAGGCATGTGTGCAGGTAGGCAGAAGAAGGTGAGTGGTTCCAGGTGAAGAGGGTTTTGCGAGAGGGGTGTGTGATGTTACACTGGCTGTTATATTTGTTTATGGATGGAGTGGTGAGGGAGGTATATGCAAAGGGTCTGGAAAGAAGGACAAGAATGCACTTATACAGGGGGTGAAGGGGCCTGAGTATTGAGTCAGTTGTTGTTTGCTGACCAACAATTCCAACAGGGTGAAGCATCAGCAGTGGTTTTACATGATCAGGCTGGCTCAGGAGGGGGTAGAAAAATATTCAGCAGTGGTTTTTATAAGATCAGCCTGGATCAGGATGGGGTAGAAAAATATTAAACACATATACTGAACAAAACAAACAGTCACATCACTGGTGGCATATTCTGAGTGAGAAACTGCTACAGTTGGTGTCTGAGTTTGGAAGTGTGTGTGAAAGAAGGAAGTTGAGAGTAAATGTGAATGGAGCAAGGATATTAGGTTTAGCAGTGCAGAAAGTCGGGTTTTCAAGCAAATCTCATAAAAAATACCAAAAATTGCAGGTAACAGGTCATGGTATTTTTTACCCAAAACATTTTGTTCAATAGTTTAAATACAAAAATTAAATACTTCTATACATGAAATAATGTGAGAAACTGCAGAAGCTGGTGACTGAGTTTGGTAAAGTGTGTGGAAGAAGAAAGTTAAGAGTAAATGTGAATAAGAGCAAGGTTATTAGGTACAGTAGGGTTGAGGGTCAAGTCAATTGGGAGGTGAGTTTGAATGGAGAAAAACTGGAGGAAGTGAAGTGTTTTAGATATCTGGGAGTGGATCTGGCAGCGGATGGAACCATGGAAGCGGAAGTGGATCATAGGGTGGGGGAGGGGGCGAAAATTCTGGGGGCCTTGAAGAATGTGTGGAAGTCGAGAACATTATCTCGGAAAGCAAAAATGGGTATGTTTGAAGGAATAGTGGTTCCAACAATGTTGTATGGTTGCGAGGCGTGGGCTATGGATAGAGTTGTGCGCAGGAGGATGGATGTGCTGGAAATGAGATGTTTGAGGACAATGTGTGGTGTGAGGTGGTTTGATCGAGTGAGTAACGTAAGGGTAAGAGAGATGTGTGGAAATAAAAAGAGCATGGTTGAGAGAGCAGAAGAGGGTGTTTTGAAGTGGTTTGGGCACATGGAGAGAATGAGTGAGGAAAGATTGACCAAGAGGATATATGTGTCGGAGGTGGAGGGAACGAGGAGAAGAGGGAGACCAAATTGGAGGTGGAAAGATGGAGTGAAAAAGATTTTGTGTGATCGGGGCCTGAACATGCAGGAGGGTGAAAGGAGGGCAAGGAATAGAGTGAATTGGAGCGATGTGGTATACCGGGGTTGACGTGCTGTCAGTGGATTGAATCAAGGCATGTGAAGCGTCTAGGGTAAACCATGGAAAGCTGTGTAGGTATGTATATTTGTGTGTGTGGACGTATGTATATACATGTGTATGGGGGGGTTGGGCCATTTCTTTCGTCTGTTTCCTTGCGCTACCTCGCAAACGCGGGAGACAGCGACAAAGTATAATAAAAAAAATAACATGAAATAATCATGGAAAATATCTCATAATGCTTATCTAAGCCAACTGTCATCCAATATTTAAAAGGCAAGTAATTGCATAATCTTTAAAAACGTAACAACAGACCTTTATCTCATACAGACATCTTTATATCTTTTTTATCTATTTCTTACTTTCCAAAGGCTGTAATTCCAGGTCATACAACCATTGCAGACCTCTTGACTGCTGATTCAGAGGCTGTATTTCAGGCAACATTCTTTCATGGTAAGACTTATGGACAAAAGATATCCTTATAATCATCCATTTAAAGATGTAACAGGTATTAATACCACTTCATCCCCTCTATATATCTTCCAGTAATATATCTGACATTTCTAATGAGTATGTATCTTTACGTACACTGAAAGTTCATGTTTCCAAAAATCTTCTTTCTTTCTTTCAAACTATTCGCCATTTCCCGCGTTAGTGAGGTAGCATTACGAACAGAGGACTGGGCTTTTGAGGGAATATACTCACCTGGCCCCCTTCTCTGTTTCTTCTTTTGGGAAAAAAAAAAAAAAAAAAAAAGAGAGGGGAGGATTTCCAGCCCCCCGCTCCCCAAAAATATTTATTTATTTAATTTGCTTTGTCGCTGTCTCCCGCGTTCACGAGGTAGCGCAAGGAAACAGACGAAAGAAATGGCCTAACCCACCCCCATACACATGTATATACATACACGTCCACATGCAAATATACATACCCATACATCACAATGTACACATATATATACACACACAGACATATACATATATACACATGCACACAATTCACACCGTCTGCCTTTATTCATTCCCATCACCACCTCGCCACACATGGAATAACATCCCCCTCCCCCTCATGTGTGCGAGGTAGCGCTAGGAAAAGACAACAAAGGCCCCATTCGTTCACACTCAGTCTCTAGCTGTCATGCAATAATGCCTGAAAACACAGTTCCCTTTCCACATCCAGGCCCCACACAACTTTCCATGGTTTACCCCAGACGCTTCACATGCCCTGATTCAATCCACTGACAGCACGTCGACCCCGGTATACCACATCGATCCAATCCACTCTATTCCTTGCCCGCCTTTCACCCTCCTGCATGTTCAGGCCCCGATCACTCAAAATCTTTTTCACTCCATCTTCCCACCTCCAACTTGGTCTCCCACTTCTCGTTCCCTCCACCTCCGACACATATATCCTCTTGGTCAATCTTTCCTCACTCATTCTCTCCATGTGCCCAAACCATTTCAAAACACCCTCTTCTGCTCTCTCAACCACACTCTTCTTATTTCCACACATCTCTCTTACCCTTACATTACCTACTCGACAATAAGTAGGAAGACACAGTAAGCATCAAGTGTTACATTTCTAGCTGGGTATTGATCATCTATTTCTAGCTAACATTCTAGGAACTCCTACAAAACAAAAAAGTGAGGACAAAGTTATGCAATTTACCACTTCCTTCAATATCCAGTATTCATATTATACTTCATGCAATGAGTAAAGTACTCACACTTGTTGAAGTTCCCCCATGACCAATAGGAAGGATAGCTTCCCAGTCCTTCTCATCTAGTCTAATGTGCCACTTTGGAGATGGGGGCGATCGGTTTAAACTGAAGGTGATTTCTCTCTGTTCTTCATTGCACTGAAAACAGGATTCAGCAACTTTATCAGCTATCTAAGAAAAACTGAGCAACATGCAACTCTAATCAATGTATCAATTACAAAACTGATGTTAATAACAGTATCAAAATAACGCAATGATTTCATGAAAGTACAATCATAAATAATAGAACATAACCTTAAAGATGTTTAAGACAACACTTGTGGTCCAGGGACAATGGAAGTTTTGTAATTACAAAAAGTGCAACTTACCCGTCTCTGAATGATCTTGGTTATAGATTCCACCCACTTCCGCATAGATTTTCCTTTCACCTTTTCTAAGAAACTCGTAAGGTTGTCTAACAGCGTTTTATCTCTTTCAAAGTCATAGAAGTGATAGTCTACCCAGTGACGTAAAACATTTAAAACCCTGAAATAAAGGTAGTTTGGCATGACACACATCAATCAAAATTTCAGTGACTCTATGTCTATAATCTACTGAGCTATCTAGTCTTCCTATTATAATTACTCAAGTTTTGGTACTACTCTAAAAAGCGGTACACTAATAAGTCATTACCCTGTAAGGTTTTAACATTTAGTTCCATTATACAAGCAATATAAGATACACCTTTGCATGCTTCAAACTAAAAACCTGTACCTTACATACAAACATTATCTATGAAAATCAATCACACTAAATGCTATTCTTCTCTTAATAAATCCTTAACCCAGAAAGAATGATCTGAATTTCACTGCAAACTGAAATTTACATCATTACCTAAATTGAACTGGTTGTGAATATTCCTTGCGAAAACGTTTAAGAATCTCTCTGTGTATTGATAGTTGCTGATTCTTCACCTCTTGCGTTTCTTCCTCACTTACAGCAGGGAGCTCAGGTTCAGGGATGTCAAAGCGTTGTATCAACAGGTCTAACAATTCCTAAGTTGGGCATCAAGCATGTGATAATATAATGGTTTTCATGGTTGGAATACTGTATTTCATTTCAAAATACTTACAACTACTTATACATATCTCTTACAATTAGTTTAGGGAAATACGGGACATATAAAAGTAAAACATACCGGATGACAAAATTAAACTATTCTCTGTTTCTCATAAATTTTTTACCTATAAGAACAATGAAGTACTGAAAATATACATGCAGATCGTATATTACAATTTTGCTAATCCAACACAATTTGTATAAAAGAACCAAAAATACTCATCAAAACTGACAACTTCTAATAGGTTAAGAAATCAATCTTTTTTTACTGACAATATATTCGCACAAAGCTAGGGTAGGCTACTGAACTATTACTTGGCACTGCTTTCAATTAAAAATCTCTGTTTTTTAGTTCTAATCAACACAAACTGCCAAGAATTCCAGTTTCACTTAATAAAAACTGGTAGGTTAGGTTGTTCAAGCAAAGCTCATTCTCCTTGTGTAGTGCAAGATAATAGGCACACCAAAGACAACCAATTACATGTCTCTGCTCTTTAGATTTAATTAATACAAACCACCAAGAAAAATTCCAATTTTACTTTATGAAAACTGGTAAGGTGTTCAAGTAATGTTCATTCTCCTTTTCAAGTGCTCTGCAATTCTATATTCAAGCCCCAATTACCTGCAGTATTGACTCTGTTCATAAGTGATCCTGCATACAACTACTGTTATCAAAAGATGTCTTTTGAACAGGAAAATCCAGTGTAATTTTCAGGTGCTGATTGTTACAAGAACTCTTTCATTTTCTGCAAAAGATCTTAGGAAGATGTGTGATGGGAAGACGTCATCAAAGAGACATATGGTAGTATGTTAGGAGAGGTGGTGTGACCATGTAGGATGAAAGGATTATGAATGGTTACTAAAAAGTTTATCATTGTTTGGTCAGAAACATACGATGCAAGAAGGTAATGAAATGGATATGCAGCAAATGTTTGATTAGAGGAAGATGATGATGGACTGCTGTTGCCATATTTACTTGAATATAAGCCACCCTCTAGTCTAAGCTGCAAGGTGATTTCTGGGCATATGTCATGCAAAACAATGTTTTGAACTCTATTCCAAGCTGCACACTAAAGTTGAGCCATCACTCCGAAACTGCATTTCAAAACTAAGTTTACCCTGAAATTTACTCTCATAATTTCCCCCCTTAAATACAACAGGGTCAAGGGATAAGGTGAGTTAAGGACTTGTATGTGTCATGTTATAGAGAACTACATTATTCTGTATGGCTTGTAAGTTTCAGGTTATAGAGAACTACATCATTTTGTATGTCTCAATGGATATACAATATGGTTAAAGACCAAATGAAAATATCTCACTAACTGTATTAAACCACCAAAAAATATGATATCTAATGAAAACTTACCAGAAAATATGGTGATGAGGGCTTGATATAGTGGCAGAGGGGGTTGGGATGGAGTGAGGAGAGAGAGGGGCACTAGGGTGTCTACTTCACCCAATGAACTATCTAATTCAGCAACTGTTTTAACTGGGTGTGGAGAAGTTTGCCTACGCCTTTTGAAAAATAACCAATTTTAGCTGTGACATGCACCTTTTTCTCTCTATAAAGCCCCCTGCAGATATGTGAAATATCTGTAAGCTTCACAAGAAACTTGAAGAGAATTTTTTACAAAAATGCTTGAAACAAGCTAAGCACTGAAACTGCAAATGATGACAGCAAACAAGTTTAAAAAGTTGCATGACTGGAAAGTTTCATGAGATGAGGCTAAAAAAATTTAAAGGTCCTCCCCATACTGCAGAAATATGTGAAAATAGGCAAGTACAAGTACATAAAGACAGACAGACAGACAGACAAAAATCACCAAAATGTGGACAGAGAAAAAAGACACAATTTATTGTGACCAGATTGAGTAAATGTCTAATAACTGTGAAAAGAAATTGTAAAGAAACATTTCTTATTTATCTTAATACAAATGTAAGTCTGAATAATGAATAAATGAACATGTATTCATCCATATCTCTTATGCGGTTATGTACTCTTCATGTGTCAACATTAACATCAATGGCTGATGCAACGGCATATATTAGTGAATGTGAAAACGTATGTCTCTTTTCATACCTTACTCTGTTAAATATCAATTACTGTTAATAGATATCAATTAATGCAAGGAAGTTAAAAATATAATGCAAATGTACAAATGTTCTTTATATGCAGCACAAAACATTAGCAGAGATATCTACAGCAAAGGTGATCTTGCCAGATATAATCATAGGTGAATAAAAAAATATTGCACATAAGAATTTTGGTCAAACTTTCATTTGTTATATATACATCACTTATAATTTTTGCATATAATTACAAACCATTTTAAACAGACTGCCTGCCTTTTCTATCAATTTATCCATCATTCTGTTTGAGAATATACTGGAGGAAACATACTACATATCAAAAATACTAAGGAGAAACATATCTATCATTCATTTGAAATAAAAAGTTAGATAACACTTACAGTTCATAAAAGTAATTGACAAACAAAAATGGAAGATGAAAGGAGTGAGAAAAACTACATTACAAGAAAGATGCTGTTGATATATACAGCCTAATATAGTTATATAGTTTTTCATACCTGGAAGAAGATATGGATGAAAGTGACAAGTACAAAACATTCATTGAAGTCACACTTAAATTACAGCATTTTACACTTCCATGTGAATGACCAGCTTCAAAAACTTAGTTTTAATACCAGAATTTATAGTTCATACTTAAGAGAACTATAAACCCTCAATTACAGATATCAATGAATACTATTAAAAACACGTCAAATGCTATTTGAAAATTACAACTAACAGTGGTGGTGACTAAGGTGAAGTGACAGTGGTAGATGCAATTCTTCAAAGAATGTCAGAACTGTATCGTATTGTAAGCAAGACCCCAACTTTTGCATTTTCTTAGGGGGAAAATAAGAGCTTATGAACAAGTAAATATGATATACAGATGCACCAAATGAACTTTTGAGGTTTGGAGTGTTTCAGAGAAAGATGCCAGAACAATTTTTGATGATCATGTGCAACGCTATTTTTTGCACAAGGGTGTATTTGTGGATGATTAGGAGCAAAAAATGTTGGTGACAGAAATGAAGAAAATTCTGCAAAATCTTCATTGATTTTGACAATTATTGATGATCATGTGCAATGCTATTTTTTGCACAAGGGTATATTTGTGGATGATTAGGAGCAAAAAATGTTGGTGACAGAAATGAAGAAAATTCTGCAAAATCTTCATTGATTTTGACAAGAGTAATGGCAACAAAATACACAATAAAAGCATAAAATGAAAGAGCACGAGATATGTTTGTAAATTTATGATCTAATCTATGATGCCTGTTTCCACCTAGAATTCCTTTACAGGGTGGCCACAGCAATAGTCTCCATAACTAGTAAATTACATTGCAGTTTCTTAGCCTTCTGTGCCTTACACAGAGTTTGCAGAAGTTCCTAACTAATGTTCCTACTGACTACATATACCTAATATTCCAGCATAAGGTTGCTACCTACTACTTCTACTTAATGTTTCTAACTAATGCTCCAGCCTAAATGTTCCTACCTACTACTTCTATCTACTGCTCTTACCATCTTCCCAAAAGGCAAGGCTAGCACATAGTACTCACCACACAAAAAGCTAGTTACAAAGAATGACCTGTGTGAGTTATGTGTTGTCAAATGTTATGTGTGATAAGGAGAGATTGTATGTACGTGGACAGAATGCCAGTAGTCCACATGAGAGTAAGGCACAAAGAAAAGATAGCTACATGGGTCAGAGGATCAGAGGAGTGCAACTTGACAACCACTGAAGTCCTGGTTCACTATGCAGCTGTAACTAGCCCTCCTGATAACCAAGTGGGCAGTACTAGTGATATACCTCCTGGTCATTAGCTGCCTATCAACTACTGCCTTATTCATGAATATCAGCAAAACCATTGAAAAATGTTGTATGCTTATTGTGAACCATAAATCGACTAAAGGAACCTTGTGTTGAAAAAAAAAAAATCATGCTAAATAATCACTTATTGCCTAATTCATGAATATCCACAAAACCAGTGAAAAATGTTGTATGCCTATTTTGAACCATAAATCAACTAAAGGAACTTTGTGTTGAATAAAAAACATGCTGAATAATTACTTACTGTTGGTGTACAAAAACTTCGATAGGTAGTAAGAAATGTCCGCACGAACATTGGATCGGCATACATATGGTATGTTAACCTCTCAACCAACTTTGGCAGAGTTGCTCCCTGAATGAAAACCATCAAATTCAAAATGCATGTTTCTTAATAAGAACAATCATTCTATCTAGTTTCAAAAAGAAAAAAGTGCTTATTTATCAAAATACAGCAGAAATACTATATCAACATGAATCACAATTACAACTACAGGATAATCAATATTTTGCACTGAAACCAAAAAGTCATTCAAAAAATCACAGGTTGGGAAAGAAACAAGGTTCATATGTGCTCCTTATGTAGAGAAATTATTGGATTATATGAAAGTAAGGCATTAATAAAACAAATTCTACCTACAGGTTATGCAATGGCCAAAGCCATTACTCAATGGAAAACTTAATCCATCCTTATAATTTCCCTAGCCCTTCCCCAGGAAATACTTTCCCATATTTCAGCCTATAAAGAAGGTTCTAAAAGTAACTGGTGTTGAGTTCTTGAACAATAAGTTGAAAAGCCCATACATTTTTACCATTTTCAAGTATCCTTTCCTGAAACTTCAAGAATTATCAAATTATTCAAAAATACATGGTGTGATTACTACTTCCCACCATGTAATTTGATTTCCATATATCACAACAACCTTAATTACCCTCACTATTGTAAGACTCATGAGTAAACTGCCAGGTCAGTCAGATTGACACATTCACATTAAGCACCTACGAGGGCATGTTTCTCTCTCACAGCCATTAGGGTTAATGACGCCTACTTGGAGTCTGAGCATGGCTACGAGTGTCAAGTCTCTGTCTAGCAGCTGCTAAAGAATCCCTGACAGATTAGATAACTGAAGCTAGATGTTCTATGGTCAGAGGATGATGTTTGAAAAGTCCAGGAACCTGGGATGGTCTTTCCTGACTATACACATTTAAAATATTTCTGTGATATTTTGGTGTGTAAACACACATTCAGTGCAATAATTGGCAAGTTATTTGGGCCTCTAGTTCCTAAACTTGTATTCACATTGAAAGCCACTGAACTGAAATTTAAGAAACTGAGAACTACGATATTTCTCAATTTCTATCTCAGGAATTATTGCAACACTACTGTATCAAGTGAAAGTCATTTATCTTTTATCATTCAGTATGCTATCTGTTGTCTTTTGCAGAAGAACAGCAAAAGAAAAGGTTTAGTTCAAATAAAGATATATTACTGATAGTGCTCAGTAGAATAAACCACAATATTTCATTAATGCTACAATTTCACATACCAGAATATCCATAATTACCTAACACCCAAAACTTACATCTCTACACTTCTTTCAGCAAATATAGTATTGTCCTCTCTCTGTCAATATCGTACCTTACTTGATCAACCAGTATCACTCAAAACAAAATAAATCTAACTACAACAGGTACACAAGTGATTAAACAATCCAATTGCAGATAAATTAAATTATGATATATCTAAAAAGTAATATCATATGATGATTATTACACATTTAACTCATTTACCTTGATGAGTGGAGTTCCTGAGTTTTCTTTTTCTTCTATGATGATATTTGACTCTGAGTCTTCTATGGCAAACTGATATACTAAAGAATCTGGAAGTTTCAAGGGATGCTGCTTCTCCTCATCTAATAATATACTGTCTAAAATTCGTTCTAACATACTGCAAAGAAGAAAGGTTTCATATAACTCATATATTTTCTTTTTGCAACATAATTTGAGATAGAGTATTCTGCAAAACAACATCTGCATACCATTCATAAAAGCTCACCATAAATTTCATGATTACCATTTTGTACAATTCAATCCCACTTCTCTTACAGTATTTTAAGACAGCAATGGCATGGCTTCCCTCTTCTTTGTCAAATACCAAAAAGGGTTAATATATTTATCCATATAGGTGTTTATTAAAACAACCTTTTCTCTATTGTTTGTGGAGATGGGAAAGACAATGAAATGCCATCATCAAAGCCATTTTATTTATGCAATTTTTTTCAGTTTTTTCTTCATTCTCGTCTGCCATTTCCTATGCTAGTGAGGTAGTGCCAGGAACAGAACAAAGAAAGTCCTCATTCACTCACATCCATCCTCTAGCTGTCATGTGTAATGCAAGTCAAAACCACATGAAATGCCAAGAGCATGAGGTGAGGTGCACAAAATCTAATCTCAATACAGCATCACAAATAGACAAGTTATCAGATTTTCCTTGTTTTTTTTTCCTATAACAACGAGATTAAAACCTCTTTCTTTTAATTATTATTGAAAATATTCACAGTCACATTGTTTGGAGGGTCCCCAATGGAGAACATATCAATGGTTTTCAAGGGATTCAACCTTTCACTACACTGTGCCACTATTGTGGCATTATGTAATACAATGTGCTATACCAATATCAAAAATGTATACCTTAACACACTCAATCCTAGATGTCATCAAGAACCTAACAACACTGCTGAAATAGATATCATGCAACAGAGGCACCTGTACATCATCAAAGGAAGTGTGAATGCATTATCATTTCAGAAAAACCCATGTGTAAGAAGTAACAGTTGTAAACAGTTTTACAGTAAAAGAAACAATTTCTTTTGTATCATTGTGTATATTATTGATAAAAATATGGTAATTTTTCATCTATTCATGTAAATAATCTCCTGCATTATAAATGTAAATACAAAAAATAATGCAAATAAATTCTAAATACAAATAATTTGCAAGTATTACTTATATCATGTAAAATCACATACTGTAAAAAATCATAAAGTGTATGATGTGTTTAGATGTATGTAGAATGAAATCACCTGTACATAAATATCCATAACATCATACGCTTAGAAGAATAATGAGGATCCATACTGCCAACTGGGCCTACCCAATGGCAATTCAACACCTTTCAACACTGATACAGAGGAAAGGATACTAATCTTTTTTTTTGTGTGTGCATTCTTCAATATGTGACAAGAGATATTCTGTAAAGGCATTTTTTTTGAAGGCTAATCAACTTTTCAGAAACAAAGCATACTGAAAGGGCTAAACACCTGTATTATCTCCATGACACATCCCATAAGCACAATCTTTTTTTCAACTTTCTTCTTTATGAAAATGTGGGGTGATGACATCAACAGGAAGGGCCAATGCCAGCAGCATGGAAGCTCCTTACCTATATGAGCATACACGAATTATGGGTTTTTCCTGGTGTGACTAGACTCTATAAACACCTAGTCACATATCAAAATTGATTTATTTTCAAGGCATGATTTCACAGTACACATACATTATATATTTTTCACGTATATTTTATGTGTTCTTTATACAGGTAAAAGTATTAACATGTATGAAAGAATTAAAAACTATGTGCACCAAAAGTATCAACCCTCGTATCTAGAAATTGTTTCCTTTATTCTAAAACTAATAAGAGAGCGAGCCAACACCTGGTTTCCCACCCTGATGACGTATACACTCTCTCTCTAACATTCTGTCGGCTACAGAGATAAGTCATATTTCTTCTAACTGTGACAGTATGTTGCAAGTGAAATCTATGGATACTTGGAGGGAGCTACATCAGCTGGCATCTTAAAGAGAAGCAGGTAGCTTTAATATGTTGTGGAACAGTCTATAAGGGAGCAATATATGGGCTAACTTGTAAAATATGACCACCAACACACATATCTATAAAATACACACAGACAAACTTCACTGAAGCAAACTTGAACCATTATGGTAATGAAGTCTTCCTTCTACAGTTTTCATTGAAGTATGTCCAAAAAGAACAAGTCCTCTCACTGAGAGATGTGAAAACTGACCAAGCAACTGGAGTTGTCAAAATCTTTATTATGGGATATTATGGAAAACATTTGAACCATCTGTTGCTGATGCTACATCAGTAAATACTCTTCAAGGGCATAACCAGGATTTAGAACAAGGGAGGATTTCCACCAACATTCCGACACCACTGGAACAGACTTCACTGTTAATGGAAAAGACTGACCTAACCATGGTTATAATGAGTGCATACTTTCCCACTCAACTTCCCTGCTCATCATGCTTGATCCTGCCTGACCTGAGCTTCCTGTCACAATGCAAAATAAATTCAAATGACCTATTTTTGATTACTGTGATACTTCTGGCACTAACTGTTTAGCATGGTGTCAGGGATGGTGATAATCAGGAAAATCTAGTCCAGACTAAATATAACTCCTACCCAAACACTGGTTATGCTGAAGGTGGGACTGACATCTACACACGGCAGTCGGTGTCACAGCTGGTGACTACCTGAAAGTCCAGGAATGTGTCATACAGTATGTGCAGGTGTCACTATCAGTTAACAAGATTTAGTTGTTAGCAAGCCTCGTGGTGAAAACTCCTCTCACTCCTCTCTAGGTCTAGGTTTGCCTTCATCTTTTTTTTAAAGTAATAGTGGTGAAGGAAAGGTATCGTTAAAAAGAACAAAAAAGCTAGCTATGCCCTTACTTTTGTTTGAAACTATATTAATAATATCAAGACTATGCACGACAGTGCCCCTCCATACTTTAATGTGAAATAAATACAAGTTTCGTATCACATGCCACAATTATCTATATCAACATTTTGCAAGATTTTCACATATCAGTGAAACAGTTACTCTGTAATCTTTCTGATAATACAATTCAAAATTTCATCTCAAGCAAGAAGGCAAATCTATTCAATTTTCTCTCTCCCTTCCTTTACAATTTATCTATTACTTACAAAAATTTAGTAACTGATGCATGGAATTAATAATCATTAATCTACCAAATCTATATATAATAGTAACATAAGAAAGTGTTTTGGAAACAGCTGAGTTAGCGCATCAGCAATTTTGATGCAAGAGATCAGGTATTAGTGACGGGTGATTTCAATGAGAGTGGATAATGTGGCAGCTGCAAGTATAATTGGGGGCTGGGGAATTCAGTAAGGTGAATACAAATGGTTAACAGCTTGTGGAGCTGTGTGTTGAAAAAATACTGGTGACTGGGAATACCTGGTTTAAAAAGAGAGACATACATAAGTATCCATGGAGTAGGGAAGATGGTGAGCAGGCATCAATGGATTACATAATAAGCGATAGGAGTTCAAAAGAGAGATTCTTGGAAGTGAATGTGCTCAGAGGGGCAACAATGGAATGTCTGATCATCACCTGATTGAGGCTATGGTTAGGATTTGTAAAGGCTTTCAGAAAAGACGGAATGAAATGGGTTAGAAGAGGGTGGTGTAAGTGAGCTTGGAAAAGAGGCTTGTGTGAAGAAATGCCAGGAAAGAATGAGTGAAGAATGGCGAAAGGTGAGAGTTAACAAAGCTAAAGGAACGGAAGAGGAATACGACGTATTTAGGAAAGCAGTGCTGGTACATGTAAGAGAAGAGTGCAGCACACAGAGAGTAGGAGGAAGGCGGTGAGAAAGGGTAGTGGGTGATGGGATGACAAAGTACTGTTGCTAGTGAAAGAGAAAAAGAGTTTTGTATGGGCTGCACTTATAGGAATGGAGTGCAAGTGATTGAGAGGTATATAAGAAACAACAGGAGGTAAAGAGAAAGATGTAGGGGCTGACAATGGGGCAAATGAGAGTTGGAGTGACCAGTTATCAGCAAAATTCAAGAAAAGTAAGAAACTGTTTTGGAAGGAAGGTAATAGTACGAAATAAACGAGAAAAAATGGGGACACTAATGAAGGGAGCCTATGGGAAAACAGTAATAGGCAGTGAAGAGTGAAAAAGTTACTAATCTGAAGGACTGCTCAATGTGTGTGATGATAAGGTGGTAGATACAAGATGTTTGGGTTGGGGTGGTATAAAAACTGAGTCATGATGGCAAGCGGTTTCGAGAAAAAAACATGTGATG
Source organism: Panulirus ornatus (assembly GCF_036320965.1). NCBI lineage: Eukaryota > Metazoa > Arthropoda > Malacostraca > Decapoda > Palinuridae > Panulirus > Panulirus ornatus. The sequence goes on along the minus strand of NC_092225.1, from coordinate 24,928,670 downwards.
AAAGCCTCATACAAGAAAAAATGTGGCACAGCAGTTAGGGTAAATGGTGGTGCAGCTGAATTTATTAAAAAAGGGGTGACTGCTCTTGACTGGTTAGTTAGAATTTCAAATGCTGTATAGATCATGGTGAGGTGTCTGAGGATTGACAGAATGCATGTATAATGCCACTGAATAAAGGCATGGGGAAAAAAGGTGAGTATTGGAATTATGGAAGTTTAAGTTTGCTGAGTGAACCTGATAAGTTGTTGAGAAGGTGGTATTATACACAGAGTATCAGACTAGGTAGGAATAATTTGGTTTCGAGTGGTACAGGATATGTGGATCCGAGGTAAGTCGTTGTTCGCTGATGATACAGTGATGGTGGCAGATTCAACTTAGAAGCTGCAGAAGTTAGTTTCCTAGTACAGGAGAATATGTGAAATGTGGATCAGAGGTAAGTCGTTGTTCGCTGATGATACAGTGATGGTGGCAGATTCAATTTAGAAGCTGCAGAAGTTAGTTTCCTAGTACGGGAGAATATGTGAAATGAGAAAGTTTATGTGTGAATAAAAGCAAGGTTATATGGTATAGCAGTGAAAAGAGAGAAGTTAGCTGGGGTGCGGGTCTGAATATAGAAAATTTTGAGATAGTGAGGGGTTTTACGTGCCTGGGAGTGGACATGGAAGTGAATGGTACCATGGAAGTCAAGGTGAGTCATAGGGTGGGTGAGAAAGTGAACATACTAGGAACCATGAGGAATGCATGGGAATAAAAATCACAATCTGGAAGGGTGAAAATGGGTATAGTACTCCTAGTGGTGTTATAAGGACGTAAGGCATGGGTTATAAATGAGAATGTACAGAAGTGAGTCTGCTGGAAATGAAATGTTTGAAAACAATATACTGTGTGAGGAGGGTTGATCGAGTAAGTTAAGATACGATAAGACAGAGGTGTAGTAATACGAAAATCAAAAGTGAGAGAGCTTGAAGGGAGTGTGCTGAAATTGTTTGCACATATAGAGAAAATGAGTAAGCAGAGGTTGAAAACGAGGATGTATGTGTCAAAAGTGGATGGGCGAAGGAAAAATAAATACCCATTTGGAGATAGAAGGATGAAGTGATTAAGATTTTGAGTATGCATGACATGAATATGCAGTTTGGTGTCAGGCATGCATGGGATAGAGTGTAATGGAGTGATGTGGTGTATTAGGGGTGATGTGCTATCAATGAACAGGACCAAAAATATTGGGGCAGCCAAGGTAAAACCACTGAAAGGCTGTGAGCCCGGTTGTGTACTGGGGGCTGTTGTTTCAGTGCATTACACATGACAGTTAGGGAATGGATGCGAAAGAATGAGGCCTTTTCTTTAATATTCCTGGTGCTATCTTAATAATGCAGGAAACAGTGAATGGATGTGAGTGAATAACACTTTTTCTTCACTGTTCCTGGTGCTATCTCAATACTACAGGGAATGGTGAACAAGTATGAAAGAAAAGAAAGTACCATATGCACTCATGGACAAAAAAGCAAATGTCACACTTCAACACAAAAGTGCAAAATTATCAAAATAAGAATCTATGCAACAGATATCAAAAATGAGAAACTGAAGCTAATATAAGTTCTGATCTAAAATATTTACACAAACCCATATCAAGTGAGCTGATGGTTTCATAGGTGATACTACCATACATGTAGAAAAAGGACTTCTATATGTACTGCTCTTTATTTTCCATCAAAATACATTACAAAAGCTTATTGCCTCACCTGCGAGTGTTGAGCATGACAAGAGCAGCCATCCAGGTATTCTTCTCTTCCGCAGATTTGGCAAGTAGCACCACACTTGGCTGGTCCCTTGGTCGAATCTCGAATGAATGTTTCACCTCTGTTCCAAAACAACCCCAAAGCTGTCATTAGAGATTTACACTCCTCAAAAAATTTACTAGCATTGGAAATCTTTATGTATTGTTCCTACCATCTATGAAGACAACAAGGACATATATTACATTGTCCACAAAAGACATTGTCCACCACAATATATCTTCAAAGGTGATACACAGCTAAGGTTTATTTTGTGTAAAAGCATATTATGACGCTCTTATATGGTTGCTGAGACTAGTGTTTCTAACAGTGTAAGCACTAGCAACCTGCCTCGGTATGCATCAGGCTATCTCAAGGGAAGGATGTTCTTTCTTTACTCTTCCTGGCAGTCACTTCATTCTAGGAATTTTGATTCTGGGCCCTGTTTTCTTTCACCTGTGCTTCATGATGGTTGCCCCTTGCCTGTCTAAGGAGAAGAAAGCCCAAATTCTCTCCTGGAAGCATGAATATGTGGGTACACGAGATTTCTAGGTGCACTGGGTGTTGAGAACACTATCAGGTAATTACTTCCTGCAACACCTCATCAGTATCATGCCTCACTCAGATCAAAACTGTCTGGACCCAAAACATGGACCTAGAATGCTTAGGAACCTTGCTAGTTCTATGCCCGGAAATCAGCAGATGGTAATCAAGGCCACAAGAGAGATGATAAAGTTCTAAAATGTAAGTGTGCCACTGCCTATGAAGACATATGAGAAGAGGGACAAGGATTTTTCCAGACACTAGAATATCAGGGATTACAAGATACTCCAAAAGATAGGATGAGAGGGGTAATCTAAAAACTGTAAATTAAGATACTGACTGAGATACTGAAAATTAAATATGATGACGAGGTGTGGCTGTATGGGAAAAGTGGACATGTGCCATAAAATTATAAGAAAGCAGCGATGGTCTGACAACAAAAAAATTTTCAAGTATACACCCAAACTGCACCTGAACAGCTCATTTACCAGAATTATACATTACAATAACTCATAAATAAAGAACAAATTCATTTACTAGAAGGCAAAACTCTGTTTTAAAAGAATTTTGAATTTCAAATGACCACCTTCTTTTTGTCTCAGCACCAAGTTGATTTTCTGGTAAAATCACATGACTGCTTTGGACTGTTACTGTTATGATTTAGTAACAAAAGAGCTGTTGTATAGCATAAGTAAACCATTTAGAAAAAATAATGAAAAAGGGCACAAGAGAGGGCAAGCAAATAGCATGTATGAGGTAGAGGTTACTGGTAATTCATTCTCATATAAATATATGAGTATACTATTTTGTATGTGTGCCATTAAGTAGAAGTAAACACAGTCAGCAGGAACATTAGGTAGGAGCCTCTGCAAAGACTGCACTACAATTACCCTCAGCTAGTGGCCCTGTTAAGAGTGAGGCCCTAAAGGATATGAAGCAGCACTGGAGTTAACTAGTTGTGGAGACTCCATTGCAGTGGCCATCCCCTTGAGGAGGTTCCAGGTAAGAACAGACATTAGAGGTATACATAGATAGACAGATATTCCTAACATCAGAGAAGTTGCCAACATTGCCAAAAACCATCTAAACCACCAACTCTCCCTCCTCCTACCATCTTATACACTTCCTATACACTAAGTCACTGATACAAGCAATTCAATCAAAACATTAAGAGATCTCTCCTACTACAGGCCCTGACAACATGTCAAACTTTCAAATAAAACATCAAGGCCCATTTGCAATCCAAGCTACACAACAAATCTTTAACATCTTGAAACTTGCTAACATAATAACAATCCTAAAGCCCTCTAAACCATCCACCACCCACTTCTCCAACTGTCCTATATCACTTCTATGCTCAGTATCCAAACTCTGTGAAAAAATGATCCACAACAAAATTGGAGTAAACATCCCATTCTCATCCACTCGGCATGGCTTCAGACCTAGACACTCTATCACCAAACTATGTACTGAGCCCAAACAACACATCCTAGATATTTCAAACCAACTACAACCCTCCTCTTGCACAGTACTACTGACAACAGACACCAACAAAGCATGTGACACTGTCCCCTGACACATCCTCAAACAAAAAGTACATGACACTACCCTCCACGACAAATAGTGGTAGGCCAATTTCATAGCCAGCCACCATATTCTCACCCACACAGCACAGCTTCAGACACAAACACCTTACCACCATACTGCACACTGAGCTCAAAGCATTCTAGATATTTTCAACCAACCACTGCCCTCCTCCTTCACAGTATTAGTGGTAATGGGCATCAATAAAGCATTTGACACTATTCCCTGACATATCCTCACACAAAAAATACTCGACACCCCCCCCTCCATATAGATAAAATGTGGTGGGACAATTTCATATCCAGCCACCATAACTAGTCATTCATAATGGCTTCACCTCTACATCACTTAATGTATACAAGGGAGTTCCCAGGGAGTATTTCTTTCAATCATATCCTATACAACCTCCACTACCTCATGCAAACATAAACAAGGAGGTCCTTTCATGTGCAGAAGACCTCACAATCACCATAACACCCTGACACTGCAGTAGCAACAACAAACATGCAGCAACAGATTCCATAATTTGGAATGAAAGCTCACCCAGAACAGAATGTCAGCATCTTCACAAAAATCTTCAATTACTCTTTGACCCCCAGACAGACACATACCCAGTTCACACCCTTCAGTCTCTTTAAATGGACAATCACTTCCCTTGAACAAAACACTAATCATTCTAAGCATCACATACAAAACACATGACATTCAATCCCCACACTTATAATGTCATAACAAAAGCAACAGATAAACTAAATGTCTTCAGAACACTAACTAGGACCTATTTCTTTTTAAAATTACTCCTTTTAAGTTCAATAAAATAATGGAAAAAAGTTACCTTCAGTATCTTCTCTGTCAAGGATCGCCACCATTCTCATAAGAAATTTCTCCTTAAATCTGTATTCTCCAATCTGAAAGAAACAATCTTACTTAGATAAAAAGAATTACAATACATATGAGAAAATTTCATATTAACACACAATAGATTCATATGATACTAAGTGTTTCAATAAAATTGTCAATAAAAAGAATTAATCTTCCTAATAACATACCCTGCATAACACTGGTCTTTGGGATGGTATATTTTCCACAGAGTAAAAAAGAGATACTCTAATAAGTTTCAGAAGACAAATAAGCAAAACACCTCAAGTAAGAAAGCATCTCTATGCATCTGCATAACAAAGCTGTGAAAGACCACAGCATAACATCCTGGTGTTCACTCATCTCATAAAGGAATGGCAACTGATACCAACAAGAAAATTGGATTCAGAATATGATTCCTCGCTTTTCTTTTCTGCACAATATATAAATGAATAGGAACAAAGAGACCCCTTTGACTCCATCAAGCTATACAAATAACAGTACAATGAAAAGGTAAAAAAATCCCAGAAAAAAATTATGATAATCTAAGAATTTAGCATAGTATGTATAAATAACTTCAACAAAAAATACACAGGACCAATCTGATTTTCTTACAATTCTTTATGACATTTGTAAAGTGCTGTAAAGACAACTTGCTCAAATATAATGATGTACATTGCCAGTAGCCATGGTACATGTGTAATTACCTATGTGTAATTACCTATTTGTAATTATCTACCTGTACAATACGTGGAAAGATTTTTACACTCATAGGGCCCAAGCTCTTGAACTTTCTGTGCCATTAGGTGGCCTTTTAAAGCCTTTTAAACTGTCAGCATTCACTGCCTCAGTTTGTGTCTGTGTATGTGTGTGTGTAAATACTCATCCATACATATGGGATGGGAGCTTTACATAAGTGAGGGCTAACTTTTCAACATATAGTATGGCCATCACAGTTTTCCTGATAGTCAAACTTACTTTATAATAGCTTAGCTTGTTCCATGTGTCTATTACTATGTTGCTAAAGAAATGCTTCCTCACATTCCTGAAGATGCTTCTTTATCTTAGTTTCCTCTTAAGACCTCTAGTTCTGCATTCTCTTTTGAAATTACACTCATCTCTTCTACAGAAATTTTTTTTCCTTATCTTATCCTGCTGCCCTCCAATTTGGGCAGGACAAGGGCTTCTATCCTCTGTTCGTAATTCATACAACACAATTTTGATACAAAGCCCACTGCAATCCTTTAGGACTTCTCTAGCATTCTGATGTCTTTCTTCTGGTAAGTAGACCAAATACATAACACAAATTCCAGCCTGAACAGCATATACATTATCTTTCTAAAAATCTCTTTGCCTGTGTAAATGATGACTATTTTGACAATGACCAACAGCATCCTACTTCTGCCCACCCTAGTTACCCAGTAGAAAATGAAAAAGAATATGCAGGTACCATTCTTTCTCCCTTATCAACAAGAATAAATAATTCTACTAACTAAAATATCAAAACTGACAATAATAATAATAATAATAACAATAATAATAATAATAATAATAATAATAATAATAATAATAATAATAATAATAATAACAAGTAGTGGTGATGTGAGAAGGAGATGGAGTGAGTATTTTGAAGGTTTGTTGAATGTGTTTGATGATAGAGTGGCAGATATAGGGTGTTTTGGTCGAGGTGGTGTGCAAAGTGAGAGGGTTAGGGAAAATGATTTGGTAAACAGAGAAGAGGTAGTGAAAGCTTTGCGGAAGATGAAAGCCGGCAAGGCAGCAGGTTTGGATAGTATTGCAGTGGAATTTATTAAAAAAGGGGGTGACTGTATTGTTGACTGGTTGGTAAGGTTATTTAATGTATGTATGACTCATGGTGAGGTGCCTGAGGATTGGCGGAATGCGTGCATAGTGCCATTGTACAAAGGCAAAGGGGATAAGAGTGAGTGCTCAAATTACAGAGGTATAAGTTTGTTGAGTATTCCTGGTAAATTATATGGGAGGGTATTGATTGAGAGGGTGAAGGCATGTACAGAGCATCAGATTGGGGAAGAGCAGTGTGGTTTCAGAAGTGGTAGAGGATGTGTGGATCAGGTGTTTGCTTTGAAGAATGCATGTGAGAAATACTTAGAAAAGCAAATGGATTTGTATGTAGCATTTATGGATCTGGAGAAGGCATATGATAGAGTTGATAGAGATGCTCTGTGGAAGGTATTAAGAATATATGGTGTGGGAGGAAAGTTGCTAGAAGCAGTGAAAAGTTTTTATCGAGGATGTAAGGCACGTGTACGTGTAGGAAGAGAGGAAAGTGATTGGTTCTCAGTGAATGTAGGTTTGCGGCAGGGGTGTGTGATGTCTCCATGGTTGTTTAATTTGTTTATGGATGGGGTTGTTAGGGAGGTAAATGCAAGAGTTTTGGAAAGAGGGGCAAGTATGAAGTCTGTTGGGGATGAGAGAGCTTGGGAAGTGAGTCAGTTGTTGTTCGCTGATGATACAGCGCTGGTGGCTGATTCATGTGAGAAACTGCAGAAGCTGGTGACTGAGTTTGGTAAAGTGTGTGGAAGAAGAAAGTTAAGAGTAAATGTGAATAAGAGCAAGGTTATTAGGTACAGTAGGGTTGAGGGTCAAGTCAATTGGGAGGTGAGTTTGAATGGAGAAAAACTGGAGGAAGTGAAGTGTTTTAGATATCTGGGAGTGGATCTGGCAGCGGATGGAACCATGGAAGCGGAAGTGGATCATAGGGTGGGGGAGGGGGCGAAAATTCTGGGGGCCTTGAAGAATGTGTGGAAGTCGAGAACATTATCTCGGAAAGCAAAAATGGGTATGTTTGAAGGAGTAGTGGTTCCAACAATGTTGTATGGTTGCGAGGCGTGGGCTATGGATAGAGTTGTGCGCAGGAGGATGGATGTGCTGGAAATGAGATGTTTGAGGACAATGTGTGGTGTGAGGTGGTTTGATCGAGTGAGTAACGTAAGGGTAAGAGAGATGTGTGGAAATAAAAAGAGCGTGGTTGAGAGAGCAGAAGAGGGTGTTTTGAAGTGGTTTGGGCACATGGAGAGGATGAGTGAGGAAAGATTGACCAAGAGGATATATGTGTCAGAGGTGGAGGGAACAAGGAGAAGAGGGAGACCAAATTGGAGGTGGAAAGATGGAGTGAAAAAGATTTTGTGTGATCGGGGCCTGAACATGCAGGAGGGTGAAAGGAGGGCAAGGAATAGAGTGAATTGGAGCGATGTGGTATACCGGGGTTGACGTGCTGTCAGTGGATTGAATCAAGGCATGTGAAGCGTCTGGGGTAAGCTATGGAAAGCTGTGTAGGTATGTATATTTGCGTGTGTGGACGTATGTATATACATGTGTATGGGGGGGGTTGGGCCATTTCTTTCGTCTGTTTCCTTGCGCTACCTCGCAAACGCAGGAGACAGCGACAAAGTATAATAAAAAAAAAATAAATAATAATAATGATAATAATAATGAGAAGAAGAAGAATGCATTTATCCTTCTTCCCCAAGACACCCTGTTACAGGGTTCATGCAGTGATAAAGGAGTCAGTCATGTCCATCAAGTGGGATCAAACATCAAAAAGCATATTGTTCTATGTGTCTTTGTAGGGCGGGCAGAAGATAACTGAGAAGGGTGTGTGGTGTTCAGTGTCTTTACCATGGAAGTTGCATATTGGGCATGACAGATTTTGGGATATGCTGAATCAGTATTTGTAATAGTGGAGAAAGGTGGTATTCAATGTACATAACAATGCATATCACAAACATGAGTGGGAGGTGTACTTTCAGATGGGCAAATACCAGGTGGAGTGGACTTCAAGCCTGGGTTGGGAGGGTAGTTGATTAGTGCTGGTTGAGTCATTACTTTGTGTATATGATTTGTCAATGTTGCATTTGTTTGGGAAGGGAGGATATAGCAATAATGGTGTATCAGTCCCAAGAATGAGAGGAACTTCCTATAGAGGAAATACTACCTATGTGAGAGACAGCTAGGCTTTTAGAAAAAGAGGTCATGTGTAACAAACTTTTTTTTAAATTTCTAGAAGAGTGAGCTCTATCATAAACTAAAGGGAGGACTGGGAGGAGTATCTGTTTCTGGATGGCCAGAAAGCATTTCAAACTATGCTGTCTAGAAGGACAGTTAACAACGCTGGATCAGATTATATTAGAGAAAAGGAACAAAGGATGCATGCCAGAGGGCCATACTTAAAATGGGTTGAGGTCATCAGTGGAAAACAGCAAGGTTCTCTTCTGGAACCTTTTTCTTTTTTTGATCTATGTGAGATTTGCCAGGAGGTGAGGTATCAAATCTTCCCTACATAAGTTTGCAGATAATGCAAATGACATGAGGGATGCGAAAAGCAGGGAGGATTGCATCAACTTAAAAGAGACTATGAAAAACTACAAAGTTGGTCCGATACACTGCTGATGAAGTTCAACCCAAATCAATGTAATGAAGATGAGTCACAGCAAAAGAATGCCTCAATATGACTATCATCTAACAGAAAATAGGATGCAGGAACCTGTGTGTCAGAAAATCTTGGGAGTCGACATCATCCCTAACCTATTGTCAGAGTCCCACCTTGGTAGTACAGTAAGGAGACCAACTGTTTGCCAGCAAACATCAAAACTGCATTCAAGTTCATGGATTGGGAATTATTCAGCAAGCTGTTCATAGTCTACAAAATAGAAAAGGCCAAAATTAGGCTATGCTTCTCAAGTTTGGTTACTGCATCTACATACATGCAGAGCTTATAGAAGAGAGCCACAAAGTTGGTACCAGAATTAATTGAGATAGGGATAGGGGAGAAAGAATACTTCCCATGTATTCCCTGCGTGTCGTAGAAGGCGACTAAAAGGGAAGGGAGCGGGGGGCTGGAAATCCTCCCCTCTCAATCTTTTTTTTTTTTCTTTTTTTTTTTCCAAAAGAAGGAACAGAGAAAGGGGCCAGGTGAGGATGTTCCCTCTAAGGCCCAGTCCTCTGTTCTTAACGCTACCTCGCTAATGCAGGAAATGGCGAATAGTATGAAGAAGAATGAGTTACAAAGAAAGGTTAAGAGGCCTTAAATCTGCCAAAATTGGAAAAGACAAGGGGGAGGGGTGACATGATAACAAAACTTAAGTTTTCAAAATGGAATGATGATGTAGATAGTTCTACAAGGGATGTAGCGAAAGAACAACAGGAGGACTTAAAATGAACTTAAGCTGAAATTTTGTTAAAAAAAGATGTGAAAAAGTACTTTTATGTATATTAGTGATGGATGAATGAAACAAAATTAATGAAGACTTGGTAAATGTAGACAGCATTAAAAAATCTGAATACTTGCATGATAGTAGAAAATGTTCAAGAGATGTGTATTTTGAGGGACTGTTGAATGTATCAAAAAGAAGGTGGCAGACACAGAGTAATGGGATGAGATGACATGCAAAGTAAGAGTCCTGGTGAATGGTATGGTGAAAAGAGAGGAGGTAATGAAAGCTTCGTTTTAAGATGAAGTGAGCAAAGTGGAAAGGGTGAATAGGTATAGAACAGTTTCTCAAGAAATGGGGTGACAGTGTTGTGACTAGCTGGCCTAACTATTCAACATTCATATGGCCATGGCTGAGGTGCCTGAGAAATGGCAAAATGCATATATATTGCCCTTAAATCAAGGCAAAGGAATATAAGTGAATTTTTGAATTACACAGATATAAGTCTGCTGAATATACCTGGTAAGTTATATGGGGAAAGTGGTTCATGACAGGGTGGTAGCATGCATAGAACATCAGACTGGGGAGGAGCAATGCAGCTTTGGGAGTATTGTATGATGTCTGGGCCAAATTTTTGCTCTGAAGAATTTGTGTGAGAAATTCTTGGATAAGGTAAAACAAATGTATATGACATTGATAGATCTGCAGAAAGCACATGAAAGGGTTGAGGGAGAGACACAGCAGAAAGCACTACAAATAAATGCAGTAAATGGAAAGTTACTAAATGCAGGAAGGAAATTTTACCGGGATAGTATGAGATAAGTGTGAGTGGGAGGGGAGGAGGATTAGAAGTTCTCCACGATGGTAGGTCTGCATCATATATGTGTACTGTCACAGCAGTTGTTTAATCTGTTCATGTGTAGACCAGTGAGGGAGATGAATGGAAAGGTCTTTGAGCAAAGGTCAGGTCTATACAGTATGGTGAGGGTGGAGGTCATGAGCAATCAATAAGTTGACACTTGAAGGTGACACAGCTCTAGTGGCAGGCACCATAGAAAACTCTGGATGCTAATAAAAGAGTCTGGGAGAGTGTGCATAAGGAGTAAGTTGAGAGAAGAGTGAAAAAAGTAAGGCGTAGAATACTTCCCACGTATTCCCTGCATGTTGAAGAAGGCAGCTAAAGGGAAGGGAGTGGGGGGCTGGAAATTCTCCCCTCCTGTTTTTTCTACTTTTCCAAAAAAAGGAACAGAGAAAGTTCAGTCCTCTATCAAAACGCAGCCTTGCTGATGTGAGAAATGGCGAATATGCATGAAAAAAAGAATGAAAAAATAATAATAATAAGGACAATGTGTGGTGTGAGGTGGTTTGATCGAGTAAGTAACGTAAGGGTAAGAGAGATGTGTGGAAATAAAAAGAGCGTGGTTGAGAGAGCAGAAGAGGGTGTTTTGAAATGGTTTGGTCACATGGAGAGAATGAGTGAGGAAAGATTGACCAAGAGGATATATGTGTCGGAGGTGGAGGGAACGAGGAGAAGAGGGAGACCAAATTGGAGGTGGAAAGATGGAGTGAAAAAGATTTTGTGTGATCGGGGCCTGAACATGCAGGAGGGTGTAAGGAGGGCAAGGAATAGAGTGAATTGGAGCGATGTGGTATACCGGGGTTGACGTGCTGTCAGTGGATTGTATCAAGGCATGTGAAGCATCTGGGGTAAACCATGGAAAGCTGTGTAGGTATGTATATTTGCGTGTGTGGACGTATGTATATACATGTGTATGGGGGTGGGTTGGGCCATTTCTTTCGTCTGTTTCCTTGCGCTACCTCGCAAACGCGGGAGACAGCGACAAAAAAAAAAAAAATAATAATAATAATAATAATAATAACAATAACTAATAAAATAAATAAATATAAATAATAATATTAATAATAATCCACGAGAACAGGGGAGAAAGAAAACTACCTCAATATATGCATGTTGCAGAGGGTGAATAAGTGGTTCTGAAAGAGGAAGGGCTTAGAAATCCTCCCTTCTTGAATTAAGACTTTCTAAAGGAAACAGGAAGAAAGTGAGTATACTTACTTAAAGGTTTGTTCTTGATGCTGCCTCTATAGTGGGAAAGGTTAGAAAAAAATATGTTTCTAATAATATACATCCCCATGTCTCCAACTTAGTTGGGGCCTAGCTGAATTCAGATAGGCAAAAAATTCCATCAAGTGAAACTTATAAAAAAGAATGTTCCAGAATTCTGGAATAGACTGAGCAAATTTGACTTGTACTCACCAAGTGGAGGGCTTTACTGGTGCTCATGGATAAGGTAGTTGTACTGTAGTGCAGATTAATACTTGGTGGCTTGGATGTGAGAGAATGTGAACATGAGGTACGAGTGCTCGGACAGGTTCTTCACTTTTAACCGATTTCATATATGTTTTCAAATGCCTTAACGCAGCTAAAATTTCTTGATCAACCAACAGAAAAACTCCAAACCTCTTTGATCTCACAACATCTCATTAAAAACTTTGCTTTCTAACAGGCCAATCTGCAGCATATACATACATATTCTCTCCCTCCCTCTCTCTCACTTCACGAGCAAAATCAACTGGATAGAACATAGTAACAACCATGAAAGGCTGAAAGAACTGCATTGAATGGAGAAGAGAAAAAATATGAAAACCTATGCATGGAAATTAATTGAAGGTACAAATAAAAAGTGGTAAACTTGAAAGCTTCTCCACAAAGAAGCTACAGAGATATTAGCTCTTCTAGCATAACATGGAACATACCAAAAATTAATCAAACAAAATTATACGACAATCTAACCAGGAATGAAGACTACATTCAATATACAAGGGAAATTAAGAACTATCTAAGGAATAATAAGAGAAACACTGTAAAGAATGCTTGATATGTGGTTGAAGTCAGTCCCACACGAACCAAGAACAGACTGTTTTGTAATGCAGGTGGTAACTGCAATAAATCATCTTATTCAACGAGCAAGACGTGCAGTGAGCACTTTGCGCAAGCCCTATGATTATGGCTAAATCCCATAGTAGGTACTCATAGGTAGGTCTGTAGTATCTCTCTTGCAGAAACACTCCTCTTTCCAGTTGGTATATCAATCAAACTTTTGCTATATACTTAGTGCAATGTGCTTCCTACCTCTACCAGAAGAGTCACTGTCCTATCCACTAGGGAGATGCTTTTATAAGGGACTAGTATGGTCAAATGATGGAAAAACTGAGTCACCATAGAGTCCTACTGATTCACAGACACAGAGAATCACATAATAATACCCTGCGATGATCAAATAAATGTATCACACTTATTCTCTGCTCAAGGTTAAAGCTTGCTGATAAGAAGTGATGTACAAAACTTCTAGTGGAACTCTGCATTGCAATTTAGAAGCAACAGCTGGAAAGCATGGCAAGTGCTCTAGCCATGTACACAGTGGGTAGTGGAAGGCAAAAGGTGATGATGACTTGGGTTAATTACAACTGCACTTCAAACTATCTCATGTTTTGTAATTATTCCAGTCCTTCATTAGGATCTTGAGCCCTTTGAGTCATATGAAGATGTACATTCCAGGTGTGTTATGCATCATACCAGAGATGTACATTCCAGGTGTGCTATGACATATGGCACAGACTACTCATAAAATGTAGCAAATGCCTTCCCTGTAAGCATGTACTATTTACCCCTATAAATGATGAACACTACTCAAGCTACCTTACTGATCATATGATCAATATGAGGGATGCAGTTCTGAAAGGACATAATATACAACCCTAATATAAGAATATCAACTTGTAAAGCACTACTGTGCAATTAACATAAGAGAATCTACAAGTGTTCTTAGTGAAGGTCTCCCTTGCCATCTTCAAGTTTCATTCATGGTCTTGATGACTCCCTATCATATTATTAATGCCCCTTATCTACCAAATGCAAAACATTTCCTCCAGGGTTTATGAATCAATTACATGTACAGCAAAAGATTCTCCATGATGATAGTAACAACAATGACCTTTCACATTATAAGTGCTACATCAATGTTCCACATTTGCAACAGCTATATAAACACTGCTGGAATATTCAATATGACAACTATCAGCCTTACCTTGGTTTTAAAATGCTTATATGTTAAATCATGTTCAATGGTCACAGAAGCAAACACATTACATCATTTTTCAGCAGCTTCATGATCATTTGATCTTCGTCTACAAAATACATCAAGCCTTCTAATGCCAAGGCAAAGCTTAAAATAACCCATTCAACCATCAGGAAAAGAACACTTATTTGTCAAGTTCATTTTAACATAAAAATCTCTAGCTTTATAATTCGTATACTGTACCTTATTTTTCTTTGAATATACCTTACGTATATATCAACACGTCCAACATATACATTATGATTCTGATTAAAAATAATCTTGATTAGATGTTATTCTTGAGCCTTAAGAAGACAATAATGCCATAAAAAGCTATTCTTGAGCCTTAAGGAGACAGTAATGCCATAGAAAGTTAAGCAATAAATGAAAATTCAAAATGTGCAAAATGCTTCAAAGATTTGGTAATCAAATGGAAGAATAATGCCAAATCTGAATTTCTATCATTTCATGAATATCATAAATGGTGAGTGTCAGATGGCTGATTACATACAATGCACTGTCTTGAAAGTTTTAGTACATACATTCTTTCATAATCTTTGCACAGTACTCAGATTTTTTATTCGGATATGTACAACATAATAATTCATACAGATGTTTGGTAAACTCCCCTACAAGGACACAGGAGTCCATGAGGCCAGGCCCTTCATATGCCACTTGATATGAATTTCTTTTTCCATTTTCTCTGTTTAATCATTACCATGCTACAGCTACTGTATAACTAAATCAATAAAGTAACAGTGAAGTCATTCAGTCTTACCAGAAAGTCAACTCAGAGCCAAGACCTCCTGGCTGTAAATTGAGTCTATGACCACAGAAAACTGACTCAAAAACTTCCCTCACATACACATACACACACACACACTACACTCATAAACAGAATATTACAAGGTATTCACCAACATAAGGCTCATGGTTCATATGAAATCTCTTCGTATGTGCTGATGATGTCTGCTGATACACTAAACAAAACATTTGAAAATGTTTTAGATGTCACTCGAGAAAGGTAAAGTGCCAGGGGAGTGCAAGATGGCAAATATAATACTCCTCTATAAGAAAAGATACCACTACAGACTGATTTCCCAGAAGAAAGTGGTCCGTAAAGCACCAGAAATGATAAAAAGAAAGCAAATGAACATTTTTTTTCATCAGAGGCTCCAGTCATGGATAAAACTCCACATCAAGGATGAGCCTAATTGAAATACATAGAAAGGTTCAAGAAAAAGATAAAAAAAAGGAGACAAGGGATAGTATCCATGAATTGTGGAGGAAGTGAAAACCTGTCTTTCAAAATGTGCCATATCACAGTCACTAGGAAAGACATGAGAGGATCGAGTCCCAAAGCTTCGAGGTATAGGGAAAGAAACAGTCATCAAAATGGCCCACCCTTCAGTTGCCAATGGCCACAGAGTAATCACGGCATGCTGAATACTGTCAAGTATTGCATCCAGCTTTCAAGAGTAAATTCCAAAGAAACACCTACAGTGAAGAAAAGTGAGCCATCATTGTGGCATAGGCAAGCAGGTCAAAGTTTGAAGTTATCCTAAGAAAGTTTTTAAGTTGAACCACTTTTGACTCAACTCTGTCCTGATAGGATGTAGAACTAGAGCCATCTCAGATGTGAGAGTAGTACTCCATACATGAACTGATCAATTCTTTGTATAGATAGAGCAACTATTTGGAAGAAAAGATATTTCAACACCCAAACAGGACTCCCAGTTTCTTATTAGTCAAGAGGTGGCATTAAAGAACCATCATAGGCAAGAGAAATTTTTGATAGAGAGATGAGTAGAGACTGGTCTTGGAGGCATTAAACTTAACCAGTTTCATCTACCCCATCGAGACATCACTTCTCTTAATTCTGGTAGTCTTTATTGCCATCCTCTGGACCTTCTCTCTAAGCTTCTTTTGATGCTATGACCAAACTTGAGAAGCATATTCTAGTTTTGGCCTAATGTATGAAGTGACAGCTTGTTAAATATCTCCTTATCTGTGAACATTAATGTACGTCTATTATTTCTTGACAGATAGTTAATCTTCATAAACATTCTCCTAGTATAGGGATCTGGTAACAAGTTAAGGATAAAATCAACTCCCAAGTCTCTCTCACACAAATTCCTGCAGCCTACTTCATACTAATCATATCAAAACCTTATATTGCTGTGATCCATCTCCATAACTGTATACTTAAACAGGTTGACTATATTTTTCATCAATCATGTATCATGCTAATTCTGGAATCTGACTGCTGAAGCAATCCTCCTCCCTTTTTACTTCCCTAATGACCTTTGCATTGCTTGCAAACATATTCAGGTACAAGTCCATACCTTCAGGCAAGTCATTCACATATATCAAAGAGAGTAACAGTTCTAAAATAGAAGCCTGTGGCACTTTGCTGATGACCTCGATCCATTAAGAGAAGGTTCCTTGTTTCCTTCCACTACTTGTGGCACTTTGCTGATGACCTTGATCCATTAAGAGAAGGTTCCTTGTTTCCTTCTACTAAGATAATCTATCCACAGAATGAGTCTCCCCCTTATTCCTGCCTGGTAATCCAGCTTCTTAACCAAACTTCCTACCAATCCTAATACAAGCAATCCACCCAGCCTTCCCTTCTGTCTGAGACTTCCCTTCTGTCTGAGACAGACTCAAAATCTCATCATTTAATCACTTATTTTGACTATACAGGAAGGAGTTTTACACCCATGGAGCCCCATCTCTTGAACACTCTCTACAATCATAGAACTTCTTAAATTTATCTATGCTGTCTTCATTAACCATGTCCTTAGTCATTCTATTACATTCATCTACCACTCTTGTACTATAAAAGTACTTCTTTACATATTCAATAAAAGATTCTTTCACTTTTCCTACATCTCAAAGAACTGCTCACAGTCCATATCATCAATCTGCTTTAAAACCTTAAAAGTTGAGATCATCTCATTGTGTGTGTGTGTGTGTATGTGTGTGTGTGTGTGTGTGTGTGTGTGTATCAGTTTACAGAAGACTTATTCTGTCATACTGTGACACTCGTGTACTTTTTCTTTTTTTTCTTAAACTTTTAAGAGGCTCTTTTCTCTCTCGTACAGGCTGATTCAACTTTATAACTGCTTTTGCACCCTGCCAGGCCCACTTCATAAACAAATCATTAAGAGTAAAGTAAAAAAAAAAAAAACAAGTGGGAAGCTTGTGCAAGTGCAGAAGCAGGGTATCCCAATGCACATGCACCTACCTGCCACCTGGCTTCCTTAGAGCTCCTTGCCTCAGTCCGAGTGGCCACCAGATACATCATGCCAACTAGCTGGGAGGAGGTAGAAACCCAACCTACTGCTGAATCAGCCTGCACAAGAAAGAAAGTGATTAAACATGAGTTAATGAAGGTCAAATCTACCTAGTCTTGACAGCAGTAACCTAACAAATTCATCCAAGTAATGGAGTATGGAAAAGAAATCTTGCAACATTTCCCTTTAAACATACATCAGCAGAAAATACTGGTAAACGGGCTTAGCACTGTATACTGAAGTATACAATCCAGAATCATCATCATCAACAGATGGAGTATCCTCATTAAGAGGAAATTAAGGACCTCCAGGAGAAATACACAGTAAATTCAGAGGAAAGGATTCATATTTTTCAAAAAAAACAGAGGTAAGAAGAAAAAATGCATAGCTTTTGAATAAAAAAAAAATGAGAAGAAAAACCTTATCTTGGTATCATCATCAAATTAAGGCCTGCAATAAGCAAATAATGTGCAAGCCTATAAAACTGTTACATGATAACAGAAAAATAATTTGATGAGAATAATACTTTCTAACCACTTTCATAAAATCAACTGAAAACAGCATTCTTATCAAAAGAAAGGAAAGTAATATGATCTTGCAAAAGAGTACAGTGTAATCCTAAAGAATCATACATCGTTCTTCATCAAATAAATCCAGAAAGCTGTAACTGCAACTCTTATGCATTAATAAGTCCAAAATTTGGTAGAAACATCATTCTGAAGAAAGCAACCCTGGCCAGGAATCCCACTGTTTTTCCTGGTAAGGTAATAATTTTACCAATACTCACCCCCAGAAAAAACGGAAGACGAAGTCTTCACTAACATCCTCCAAAGACTGAACACGACTGCCTTAAGGTTAAGCCTCATAAAAGATAAACATAGACACAGCTCCTACTAACAGGAAAATCTTTCAAAAAAGAGAATTAACTTATACCATACAGCTTTGTAAGCTAAAAGATAAAGCAGTTCTACATCTAACCAAACTCTACATCCTGCCTCAGAAGAACATCTAAGGATATAACAGCTGATGAAACCAAGTTTAAAATCAACATCTATCAACTATTTAGAATTGATATATAAATCTCTTCTTTCATTCAAAAATACCAATTAAAAATTCCAGCTGTACAATTAATTATGAAAAAAGTTCTTGTTCAAACTCCTAGAATAACACTCTAACCAAATGTGAATCTTATGATTGTGAGCAAGGATTATCCCCCTCGTTACCATATGAAGGTGAAGCATTAACACCGCCTAGAGCACAATTACCTGCTTAAAGGAATCAGATAAAACTGATTACATTATGTTTTGCTGCAAAGGAAAATGGGGAGCCAATGAATGATGTGACCTGGAAGCAATACAGTGAAAATAAGGGCTGAGGAAAAAATGGGTTGTCTGAGGAAGTGAAGAACAAAAAAAGATGCCTAACAGCAATGAGTATAGTGAACTGCGTAAGATGTATGTAGGAACTATCTACTATTCAATAACTAAGAAAATCTGGGTTGTCACTTGCAGCTGGAAAAAAGAAAGTTGAGGGACAAAAGGTAAGATTCTGCATATCAAAATGATGGTAATCAAGATTTCAACAAAGACCTTAATGAATCTCAGAACTCAGTTCAATGAGCTATAGGTTAGAAACTGAAAAGAAGCTATAAGAAGACATTATCCCTTTTCAAAACAGTATAAAAAAAGGCAAACTCCAGATAAGAGAAGATAAAAGTAAGAATTTTGCAGACCTCTTCCAAATCACTTATTTCTGGTTAGCTGAAGTCTCTACATTCTACTGAGAAGAAATAGACTTTCAAAGATCAATTAACTAGTTCAAAGGAAAACAAAAATTTACAACACTTTTCATACAGAACCACTAATTCATGGAAAGACAAAAACCAGTTTCTCTTTCAGAAATGACAAATCAAGAAAATGGAAAAGCAGAGAGAGGGGCTACTTAAAAGCTTACTTTAATCTCTAAATCTAATGTCTACCAGAAAATTATTTTATATGTCTGAACAAGGAATTACTTAGCATGAGAAGAATTACCAAGGTTCCACCATTAAGGTAGGTACCTTATGCCTGCTAAAACCTCATCACATACGTGTACTATTCTGAATCTGAAGAGAAAGCAAGGAAACTACTTGAAAAACAAATTGGCAAGGGTCTGTCTAAAGCTATAAAGAGCCTAAATCCATGTTCTAAAGATCAAGGACTTGTATGACATACCATAAAACCAAAAGCTGCATAAGTGGTTATAAGGCTTTCCACTGGGATTGACTTAAACCTAAGACATATATCTTGAGGCTCTGGGGCTCTCAAATCACTGGAAATTGGATCACTAAGTATCTAAAATAGATCCCTACATACATGAACTTCAGACAAAAAATGATGTGACTAAATTCCATAAAATATGAACTGAAAAAGATAAAATGTAACAAAAGTAGTGGTGCAGTAAAGCTAAAAAAAACATGGTGAATCTCTTTCAAAAAGGATCATCAAAACAAATCAAAATAATAGTAGCAGAATTAGAACTCTCCTAGAAAGCATCTCCACCCTACCAAAAGATACCAGTCTCTTATCACCAGATATCAAGAAAAATGGAAGAGGCTACTTCCTCAGGATGAACAGCCAAACAAAGAAAAGTCAGACTGTTTGTAACCAGTAAAACAAGGGACATACATAAACATCGACATTGTTGACAAGCAATTACTACATGAACACAAATACAATACAAAAATTACAAATTTCAAAATACTAAATAAGTAAAGTTCAAGCCCATAAAATGCTGGCGATTAGCGATCAAAAACATTCAAAAATTCAAAAATCGTATGAAATCACAAAATTCAGAAATGTATCTTCAGTCTGCAATATCATTCAATATCTGATTATACTCTGGAAATCAAATACATGTTGCTGCTCTGGACTAACTCATCCTGCGGAATCTAGTGACGAGACTGGATCTATCATGAAGAAAGTACCTTCACTATAATGAAAGTCTTACAAAATATGATGTATATGACAGTGGATTTAATACCACACGTCAAAAAAATGCCAAAACTAAAAAAATTCTCAATCAATAAGACTCAGTCAATTTCTGTCATACTATCTTCATCCCCTAAGGCTTAAAGGGCCTTGACCACTTGTGGTAAAAAATTATGACAAAATAAAACTAAAAAAGTAGTTTTATTCTTTCTTTGATATTCTTCTTATCTCACCTCATCACAGAAGAAAAGCTTAAACAGCTTCACATTCTAAATCCCTCCCCATATTTTGCTTATATATGCGCTGCATGCACAAATATACTCTTGATTCTTGAAGGAGTACCTAAATTTTTCAGGCAACATACATAATGTGGCAACATTCCCTTCCATCACAGGGCTTCAGAGCAATGAAAAGACATCCAGTTTGAGTTCTTGAGTGCTATAGATATAAGCTTATCTTTAACCTTAAATGTCAAGAGTCATAAACAAATGACTGTCATAGTAGACCACAGGAGTGATCAAATGAGCATTATTATTCACAGGCATCTTTTTGAAGTGATAACTGACATCATCTAATTTGTATGGTTATAGATGTCACTTTTGTCATATCCCTTAAGTGGGTATCAAGTGGGTGGAGGCTAAGTTACATCTCAAGCGATGAGAATGGTTGATATATAATCCATTATTACTCATAGTACCTCTGTCTCCCAGCATAGCTGTAATGAAATCAACACACCATGAAAATAAGTAGACCATCACTCCCTGTGAGAAGTGGTGATGAAGAACCAAAATCCGGTGAGTCAGATATAGAAATGTGTGAACAAGAATATGAAGATGACGTGCAGAGTGTGAGTCTCAGTGAGGATGGAGTAGACAAGGATGCTAGCATTCATGTGAAAGGTGGAAGAGTACAGGCAAGCGCATAATATGGGCCAAGTGCAAGCAAGCATGGTTGCAGAGATATACAGGCTTTGTGAGGATGGATAGTACAGTTTCCTTACCAAAATGTGCCTAATTCACAGACAAAAATGCTGAAATTTGTGATGACTGGTGTTGATGAAAATGCAGAAAAACCTTCATTTTTGGAGCAGTACTTTGAGGGAAACCTAATGGAACACATTATGAAAATTCACCATAAACACAGAGGTGGCATAATAAAACTGTGAGTAAACCCTCTATGTTTTGGGCATTAGTTTTGCTTCTGCTACACTAAAAGAAAAAGATAGATGAGTACTAGAGGAATGACTTGGAAAATATAAAACCAGAGACAGGTTCAAGATTGTTCTGTTTTTGCTACACTTTATAGATGATGGGAATCCTGATTAATCACATCTAGGAAAAAAAGGCTCAAAAAAAAAGTATGTTTTTCAGGCCATTCAAAAAACTCGCAAAAGACAAGTTGTTAGAGCCATTCAAAGGAAGACTACATCCCATCTTAAAAGCACAGATTTGGACTAAGATATATGTCCTGTGCTTTTGTGAGACAGAAATGGTGATAGACGTGTGTTCACAGGCAGTGATGTAGACCTTCCCAAGAATGACCCATTTGGGAGGTCTGGCACAGTAGTGAAAGCACTCAAGGAAAAGTACCTAAGAAAAGGCCAAATTATGCAGAGTCCACTAATAACTGATACACGATTCAAGGCTTATACCAATACCTGATGGGCCATAATACTACCGCTTTAGGCAGTGGGGCAGAGAGAAAAAACAAGCCTATGTTCAACCAGAAAGCCATTCATGCAGGGACTGAGTCCTTCAGGTCATGGGACATGCTTGCTCTGTGGTGGCATGACACATGTGATCACCATATGCACAACACTTTAAAAGGAACAAATGAAAGATAGTGGTAAAGTGGACCATACAACTGGTAATAAGATAATGGCGCTAGATACTGTGATAGACATATATGGAATATGTGCCTAGTATATAAGTCACATATGCAAAGTGGGACTATGGAATGTGTGCAAAAATCAATCAGATGTTGAGATCTTTTGAACACATGCAATATGTACATGGTGAAAACTGGGATGATGAAAATACTTGATAGGGTTTGAGTGTGATGTACAGGAACAAAATTGGAAAAGTTTAGCAGATGACCTCCAGTGCATAAAGTCTAACAGAGTATGGGTGGTCCAGATGGACTCATTGCCAAAGATTTTGCTCTAACAGGCACTTTTCTGTGCAGCGACCACCAACTGGGGTGATGAAACTTGCTTAAAGGCACTGAAAGGTGTGGATGTTGACTGAAAGAGGGAAAAAAAGTGCAAGCTGGTGTCTAAATGATGGTGTTTCTTCTTGCATTCATGCTAGCTTCAGATACAACCACTCTGAAACAATTTCTAAGTTTACAGATGTGTCAATATTGCAAATATGTGTAAAACAGTAAAACTGTAAAATAGTGTCATAAATGAATTTGCAATGTGAGGCTCACTGCTCTGCTGTACCTCTACCACCCAGGGCCACCGAGAGCCAAAATGGGCCCTGTGGAAGGACTGGCATACAGCCCCCCTGGGCAAACCAGGAAAGGTGGCTTGGCTGCTAATGTGACAGTAAAGATAACAGATAATGATATTCTCTATTAAATAATTTTCACAACTTATAGTTTCTGTTATATGATCAGTTACTTTATCAGTATCTCAAAATTTCATCCCCACTTCATTCAAGCCATCTAGGGATTTTGCCCTAATACCCCTGCCCTCTATGTAGACCTGCCACAATCCTTCCACATTTTCCACCTGATGATCTATGCAGATACAGTACTTTAACACTATCTTAAAGACATAAAAGGTATGTCAGCTCACTTTTTTTGTACAGTTCACAATTTTACACACATTTCTTCCATATAATAATGGGGAACAGAACATTTGAAAACCTTGTTTTTATGTCCAAATAATGGATTTCTTTGTGCAAGTCATTTACTTGCAAGAGTTAAATGAAGACAAACATGGTTCGAGTTGAGAAACTACTTTAAGATTTGCCTTCTTCAAAATAAGTTTCTGCACCTTTAAATCCCTTGAATTCCATTGCTTATGCATAAATTTCCATTACGTTTCTGATCATACAACCAGATGAGCATCTATTTTTCTGCTGTCTGCATATTCTAGTCTAGGGAGTCTTCTAGGTGCTGATTTGCCTTGATTGTTTTATGGCACCTTATATAAAGATTATACCACAACTAAGGAGCATGATATCAATAGCATTCCCATTATAATAATAAGCTATGACGAAAGAAATGTCCTCTAAACTATAACACGTTTGAGAAGCTCGATCTGCAAAGCCCCTTCTTAAAATGGACTATTTTTTCTTCTCTGTCTTCATCTTATCTGACTACAGATTGGTACCAGGTCTACTGCACATTAATAGAACATAAAGTCTCAATAAAATTTTCAAATCCAAACATTTCCCTGATGAGGAGGTTAAATCCCCTTAAATGACCAACTCAAAAAAGTTGTTTTCTTATATATGCAGAAAATGCATAGAATCAAGGTCACCATCACAGTCCATTTATTTCAAAAAGGCTGATGGGAAAAGTCATAACATGAACAAACACAGAAAACAGAAAAGTGCTTTATCATTTCAAAAAGTAGAAGGGTTTACATATGCAGAAATGACTAAAGGAGCTTAACACAGGAAATATTGTCAAAGCTGACCAGATGTGCTAAAAACCAACAAAAATGAAGTTGGTAATAAACCTAAATCAATTATTCAAAAGGGATATCAAAGTTGCTCAACTTAAAATGCAATTATAAATCAGTAGTGACTTCTCATGCAACTTACAAACAGAATCAGATAATCATAATCACCTATCAAAAAGCCTGAAGTAATTAGGAAATGCACTAATTATCTTAGCTACTTAAATGAACTAGGACAAGACTTTCTGAGAGTAATATTACTTGGAAAGAAGTCAAAGAATGACTATAGAGCAGCATGGCTGTAGTATAATCTACATTGGTAAAAACAATAGGCAAAACTTAGGCCAGCCTTCAACAAACTTCATCTGTAAAGCCGCTGAACACTATGATATCTGCACGATACTTAATCACTTACAGAGTCAGTTAACATAACAAGTATTACCAATATTGATGTCATTATCAACAGTATTTTACTTCTTTCAAAGTTCCTATTTCAAAGTGTATTTTTCCTGTATCGTCCAAAAATCAAACCAACTGTTGTTACATAGTGTTCATAAAATCTATCCAAAATCTAACTCCGATGTGCATGAACAGTCTTTAATCTAATGGAATCTAATGATGAAACTTTAATGATAAAGGTTCATGAAAGACCTGTCTCTTCTACATTGTCTGTCTCTCCCTTCTTTGGTCACCAAACAAGCTACTATAATTCTTATCATCCCTCCTGTATTCTGTATTTCTATACCTCCTAGGCATATTTTGCATCTAAGCAATTTACTGATGTCTTCCTTGTCATGTGCCTTTCTTGCAATATAATTACTTAAACTTTGTGTTCTCATAATTCCCTGAATACAACCCTAGCTATTTTTCATCACTACTTTTAACCAATTTATGTCTTAAAACCTAAACCTCCACATTCACACAGAACATGTGAAACATGTATACTTAAAAACACACAAAAAAACACACATCTAACAAATTCCACTTTTAAGTCTTTTTATTCATCACAACTGAAAAGACACCTACTCTTCTTCCATGTTTTGTAAAGAATTCAGTTTATTTCTTCCCACAGCCAACTTCAAATGCCACTTACTTAAGCTAAGTTTACCAACAAATCTATTACTGTAATTCACTGCAACTTTTGCACTAGTATCTATTTGTTACAAACTTCACCAAAATAGCTTGTCAATATGAGTAACACACAATATGGCAGCTTACACAAGTATCATCCTTATACATCATTACCGAGTCATTCACAGTGATCAAAAAGAGCCAAGGTCCAAGAACAGAACCTTGCGGCAACCCTCTGATAACCTTAACCCATGTATCCTTTGTTCCCTTAGACTAAGATAATCTTCTATCCATCAAAGGGGTCTCTCCCTTATTCCTGCTTAAACTTTGAACTTCTTTACTAACCTCTTATACTGTACAGTGTCAAATGCTATCTGTCAGTCCAGATAACTAAACAGACATTCCAGCCAGCCTTCTATTTTATCTAAATCAATGGAGATCTCCCTAATCTATCCTCTGCCACTATAACTAAATTGCACCAAATATTTGGTCATTCTCATTTTCTGTATCACTCCCTTCATTCCAAAGTTAAATAATGACATTGCCACAAAAGAAACATGAAAAATTCCCATGTATTTAAAGCCACAAAATTATTTGTAACATTAATTGCTCTTATTCACACACTACACTGTACAGCATTAAAACCCCCCAAAGCATTTATATCTGCCTTATCAATATCCCTGAACAGCATAAATATTTTCCTAAAAAATAAAAAAAAAAAGTCTACAGACTTTCTTTCCTAAACTGACACGAGGGTCCTGTTTTCCAAACAAACAATCAGAGGCCTACAAAACAATTAACCACCAACGCTAAGTAGAATTACTCCCCCTTAACTCTTGCATCAATTTTCAATTTTGCTTCTAAACAGAAGTATTAGCATTTTTGATCATTCACTAAACACCAAGTCCATCCTGACAGATTGCGATGTGTTTTTCATACCTACTTAACTGTTCTTTTGCCTGCATCTTCATGTCCACACACCCTTTTCCATCTACTCTCCTCAATTCCTCCTTTATGCCAATTACTTCAACCTAGCTTCTAGGTCTATCATACCAATAACTTCATCTCATATTTCATCAACATCCATCTCATTATTTTGTACCCTCCTAAAACATCTTTTTCGCAATGATATTTTTCCTTCACTTGTTTACATCCTCTAGAACAGCTTTCATGTCTCTTTGACGTCTGTAATTACCGGGGCCCACCAAATTGTGATACCTGAAGATGTTATGTTTCGATAAAGTGACATTCAAGAAGTATGGTACTATTGCAGCTATAATCAAACATCATATTTTGCAAGACTATTCTTAACAAAGGGAGTGGATGTGCCAATTGCTGGAACCATGGGGTGAGATGAGTGATGGGATGGGAAAGGGTACTACAGTACTGGGCGCACTGAGGAGTGTATAGAAGGACAGGTCACTGTCTGTGCATTATTGCATGGATGCGAGTCTTGGACTTTGAATGAAGAAGACTGGTAGTGGGTGGACAATATGTGGTGTAAGATGGATTGATTGTGTAATAAGTAACAACAAAAGGAAGAGGTATGACAATATGTGCAGTGTGATTAAGAAAACTGACCAGAGTGTGTTGAAATGGTCTGGACATATGATGAGGTGAGATAGACATGTCAGAAAAGAAGGGAGAAACCAGGAGTAGGAAACAAAAAGGGAAGGATGGAGTGAAGGAGGCTGTGTGGAGTTGGGCCTGAGTATTCAGAAGGGTGAAAAGTGAGCATGGCACAGAATGAACAGGATCAATAAAGTATACAAAGGGCAACATGCCACCAATGAGTTGAACCAAAGAACATGAAGCTCAGTCAACCAGGGAATAATTGGTGGGGTTTGTCTGAGGATGGTAAGCTATAGCTCGAGAGTGAATGTGTAATGGGACCAATGTTCATTTGTTCCTGACACTAACCCCCTGTAAGGGGATAAAAGCATTAGTGGGCAGGGTGGCACCACGAATGGATGAAAGCAAGCAAGTACGAATATGTAGCATCAGGAAATGGATGAAGAATGGCCCATCCACTCACACACACATATTTACATAAATGCCCATATACACACATATACATACACATACATATCAACATGTAAACACATATACATACACATACACTGACATATACATATATACACATATACATATTCATACCTGCTTGCCTTCATCCATTCCTGTCGCTACCTCGCTCCACAGGAAACAGCATCGCTACCCCCCTGCTTCAGCGAGGTAGCACCAGGAAAAAAGACAATTAAAGCCATGTTCATCCACACTGTCTCTAGCTGTCATGTGTAATGCACCGAAACCACAGCTCCCTATCCACATCCAGGCCCCACATGCCTTTCCATGGTTTACCCCAGACATTTCACATGCCCTGGTTCAGTCCATTGACAGCACATTGACACCGGTATACCACATCGTTCCAATTCACTCTATTCCTTGCATGCCTCTCACCCTCCTGTATGTTCACTCCATCCTTCCACCTCCAATTTGGTCTCCCACCTCTCCTAGTTCTCTTCACCTCTGACACATATATCCCCTTTGTCAATATTTCCTCACTCATTCTCTCCATAAGTCCAAACCATTTCAACACACATTCTTCTGCACTCTCAATCACACTCTTCTTATGACCACACATCTCTCTTACCCTTTCATTACTCATTCGATTGAACGACCTCACACCACATACTGTCCTCAAACATTTCATTTCTGACACATCCACTTTCCTCTGTACAACCCTATCTAAAGCCCATGCCTCGCAACCATATAACACTGTTGGAACTACTATTCTTTCAAACATACCCATTTTTGCTCTCTGAGATAACATTCTTTCCTTCCACATATTCTTCATCACTACCAGAACCTTCATCCCCTCCTCAACCCAGTGACTCACTTCCGCTTCCATGGTTCCATCCGCTGCTAAGTCCACTCCCAGATATATAAAACACATCACTTCCTCTTATTTCTCTCCATTCAAACTTACATCCCAATTAACTTGTCCCTCAAACCTACTGAACCTAATGACCTTGCTCTTATTCACAGTTACTCTCAACTTTCTCCTTTTACACACTTTTCCAAACTCAGTCACCAACTTCTGCAGTTTCTCACCCAAATCAGCCACCAGAGTCACTGAATACGGTATGTGTAATAACAATACAGGTAACATATTTGCCAGTGTACAAGGCTTTACTTTTTTCCTAAATATTGTCTCCAATAGTTGTTATGCATTTTACATGATACAGGTTACCACTGTCTTCATCTGTCAGTGAAGTTACCAGCAAAATGAACCTTTGCTTTAGGTTAGAGCTGAGCTAAAATATCGCTTATCTATCATTTGCCACATATACACCTTTCCTGTGGTGGAAATGGGGTATGTATAACCAGAAAATAAAGTGCAAATCAAACATGTAAATCAAAACCATTAGTACATAGTAAAAAGGGGATTATGTACCAAACTGTTTAATAACAAGTATTTTCAAGTCCTCATCAAAAGAAAACTGATCCTACTGCCCTACACATATGGTGGTTAAGCAGATACAAGACAAAAGGCCATCCTGCCAGCTGTACTACTACTGATCATAAACTGAAGTTACTAGACACAATAAAAACTTCCAACCTTACCATCATTCAAAGCCTACAACTCAAATGGGCAACAAAAAACTACATAAGTTATGAAAGCTGTCAGCTAAACACTTAATTGTTTGTATCATTGATTTAGCAAAAATTTAATAGCTAAATCTATGCAAAGACTTCTACCAAAAAGGTTACATTATCAAACATTTAACATCAATCTAGAAACTATCAAAGTCATAAACCCAGGAGCAAAGATATTTCATCTTTCATGAATTTAGCAAATCAAAAATAAAAGCATAATTCTTTGACAAAAATATCAATCAATTAAAGAATTGATTAATCAATTTAGTATAGGAATAGTCCATTAGACAAAAGAAAACATTACTTTTGTTTCTGGTGTTAAGCTTTTTCCTACGTCTAAAAAGAGGGCTGAACTTGTAAATTCAAAGGACAATTATGTCAAGTCATATTACTGGTTTACATTGAATGAGTGTAAGTTATATATGTCAGTGTCACTACAACAGCCAAGTGAATGGTGTTCATGTTTACAACATGTATGACCCACTGACCAACAGTTACAAGATCAACTCTCATCTGTTACTACCACTAGCATGTCAACTCCAACTATATGATCTCTCACTTCTCATTCACTCATCAATTGTTTCAGCAGTAAATATATCCAGATAGCTTAAACACGTTTATATACTGTTTATTCACTCATCTAAATCAGTAGAAAATAACCCCTATGCAGTTATGTCAACATCACTGGCCGACACAAAAGTAAATATAAGTAAAAATATGTCAATATAAAAACACATCTTCATGTGCTACATACAGTATTAATCAATGTTAAGTGATATTAATTCATTCAAGAAAATGTTAAAGGTATCCAACAAATAGAACAGATTTTCTTTCTAAATGCTCTACAAAACATAATCAGGAAAATGGCAGCACAGTCAATTTCACTGCCACTACCAGCTGGTATATTAGTGAATGAAAGTATGATACATTGGATTTTGGTCATACCATCATCTGTTGCACATTATTCATTGTTAATAGAAATCAAATAATGCAAGAAAGTTAAAGATATCCAACATATAGTATAGACTTTCTTAAATACTATACAAAACACTATGAGATTAATGCTACCAGAGCAGAATTTACTGCCTGGCCTAATTAACAAAATACTGTACACAGGATCTTGGTCTATCTGTTACATACAAATCATTGTTAACAATAACAATCAATGTAAAAAGTTAATGGCATCTAACATACAGCACAGACAATTCATAAATGCTGTATTACATATTACAAAACATACAGCAGTGGTGTTGATTTTAATGGTTAGTTAATACATTTGTGAATATGAAAATACTGTATATAGGCTTTTGATCATATTTTCATGTTACATATCATTTACTATTAACAGATATTAAGAAATGCAAGAAAGTTAAAAAATATTCAACTAAGAGTACATCATTTTTTGTTTATGCTTTACAAAATCAGACAAACATTCCCATTAAGTAGGGACTGGGAACCTGTGAAATCATATCCCACAATCAAAAGACCAAGTTTGCATTCGGCACAAAAGGTGAAAGGTACTGCTTGACATGAAATCCCACTTTCTCAAGATATCTGTCATATATGAGCAGTATCTAACACCAATATACTAAATGAAAGCAAAATGAATTTTTGGAGCATAACCAATCCAACATTTTTCTAACATATTTTTCAGCAAAACCTTCAAGAACCCTCAGTGTTTCTTAAACTCAACATGCACTATGTAAAGTAAACATAATTGCACTGCCTCTTGTTCTACAAGGAACATAAAGAGATACTTTTCTGCTAAGTGGATTAATGGATGCCATTCATTTTCACTTCAAATTAGAATTAGCTGCATTGACTACCATTAATATCTATCAATCCTTATTGTTTATCTGTTCATCACAATATTAGTTTTGTTGTTAAATAATGTATGGTTAAAAGTACCACACTGGATAATGAAACTTTAAGTCTCATTACAAATCACATTATACAACCTTTCAGCTGAATGTAAACATACATATTCCAAAGTAATGAGGAATTATCAAAGGAAGCAATATATCATCTAAGTTTTAGTGGACAGACTGTGCAGATGCATTAAAGTTGCTAAATCAGCACTGTAACTTTTATATCCTGGAGAAGTTAATGTAGATAAAAAATATATCAAGGATGGCACTTAATGCCAAAAAATAACAACTACTATCCAAAATTACATGTAAACCTATTCAACTGTAAAATGATAAGCTAAAAGGTAACCTTCACTAAACTTTTTAAATTGCAGTGAAGCAAACATATATGAGAAAGTAATCTAAAATAATCAAAAAGCTTAACATGATCCATGGCTGGGCATTACAGCAATGTCACTAAAATTACACAGATTTCAACTTCTGCCTGAATAAAGCTTTACATAACAGTGACCAAAACTAATGAATGTGACTAGATGGAAGAATTTTGTGTCTGGAAAACAACTATCCCGTGATTACCAGGGGGCGAATCTACATGCCACTACTGTTACATGACATCAAAAGTAAATGCATATGTCTGCACCTTAGCCATAAAAATTGCACAAGAAGTATTTAAGATTAAGCACACACATGAAGTACTGTTACAAACACATGAAATAACTTGCTAAGCCAGTATTATGACATCAAGCAACCCAAGTGTCAATCTTTGAGTTGCTGGACCATCTGACAGAATACAATAATTAATATGATAATGAGAGATATGAACAATTAAGAAATTTACAGATATCTGATAAGGTATAATAATCAACATGATGAGCAAAAAGATATGAGTGATTAACAGATATCTGACAAGGTACAATACTTAACAGCAATATGAATGATATGATCAATGGAAATATTCAAGGAGAGCAAATAAAACTGCAAAACATCAGTGGAAGACAGTCAAGTTATCAGGTAGAATTCAAAACTAATCAATCTTAAGCAAAGTATTTTCTAAAAAATACACTAACTAGTGTTTAAGAAGGTTTGGATTGAGGTTTGGATTGTAATAAAAAGATAAAATGTAATTTTTCAAAAGGAGTAATCATTGCTAAGCTACATCTACACACAAAAATACATAATGAACCCAAAAAAAATACATTAAAACTGCCCTTACTACAGTAAATAATCCACAATATATGGCACTCTAAGTCAGCACAGGGTTAGTTGCTAGGTTAGAATATGACCTACAACCTAAAAAGATTATACATACCCATACAATCTTAATAATGATATCCTGACAGATTCAGGCTGTAGAATAATCATTCCATAATGGATCTGAAATACTGGTACATAACAGCACAGGATTAAAAACATAATGTTCTTGCTGGTTGGAACACTTCCAAAAGAAAGGGGGGAAAAAATTATGCTTTATCCCAAAACTGCTGACTGAAAAATTCATAACATCTAAAACATTACAAAAATATATTAATACAAAATAAAAATATCCATATTTTTGTCACTTATACACACTAGAAAAAGGTGTTTCATACAAAATCTGATACGAAATAATAAATCCTATATATATAAAAAAAATCCACAAATTACAAACAAAGGCAAGAATGAACTTAACAATTAAAGATACCAAGTTCCACCTTACCAATATCTGATAGATACCATAAATAAAGGTGTATAATCATTAAACGTTTCAAATTCATAGTTTACTAATGCTTAATGCTTTTATCTGTTATAAGCTTTCAACTGCAATTGATGATATATGAAAACTTTAGGGAAATTTACTGCAAGCAAAGAAGGAATTCTCGGCTACACATAAGTCCCAAAATTTTGTTGATCATCAAATGATTACCACAATAAAGTGAACTTACTCTCTGCTGACTGTAATAACTATCCCAGGTAAGATATAGGTCTCTAGAGCTGGACAGCATAAGATGATGCTAACCAAATGCTCAAACACCTGTACCCACAAGTGATTCTGGCACATTCACTTATTGCTAAAAGTCAAAACAAGCACACGAAGGAACAAACAAAAGCTTAAGCTCAAGCTTTTAATCATTATTCATAATCATTGGTTACTTCATATTTCATGTAAGTGGTGCACTCCTACAGCAACAACTTGGTATATAACCAGCTGATGATGACTGCACCTGAACTAACAGTATCTAAATGTGATGTGGTTCTACTAAACCAATAATAGCTAGTATAAACCAGAAAGGCATAATATGTGGCAATTAATCTTTCTGTATAAATCTCTACATATCATGCACACAGTATGGTTAAATAACCAAGTTATCTTATGATGTACATAATTCAACATCATTATTCAGCACAAATCTCTCATCGTATAAAACTTCTTTTACTGAGCAAAGGATACGTACTGGTTTTAATTGTGAGAGATCAGTAACTTGTTTAGTCATCAAAAGATACTTCTTTTCTAATAATAAGTATTTCTATCAACATTCTTTATCATGCTAACTGCAATGTTAGAATGCCTCTGTTCCTTAGAAAACACAATAAAGTAAACCAAAACAAAGTATCAATCATTATGTCCTTTGGATTGACGATACAAAATAGGAGTCTTAAAAAGCTGAGTATAACAAAAGACCTTTTCAACAAAGCAGTTTGGATGTTACAATAAAGCAGAATGGAGGATTAGTATTCAGATAAAAGTCCCCTGACCCCAATCTAGGGACAAGAAATCTAACTAGCCAGTCAATAATAAAAAAATGTGTAGGATAAAATTTCACTGTCATCTTTGAGATCTAAATGAAAATCCCAAAACAGCTGAAAGATCATTTTGATTATCGTAAAACGCGACACCAACTCTAAAGAAAAATGTACAATGAAGGTTGATTAATGTCCCTAGCAAAAGAAGCTCAGAACACATGATGATAAATTGATCCTACTGACAAGCTAATTTTAAATTTCATTACACTAACTGATAAAATAAATACATAGCTAGTCCCTCTAATATCAAGCCCCTTAACTACCTAGCCAGTCTCAACAGTAAGGTGCTACCCTAACATTAATAAAAGATTGGTATGAAAAATGCTAGTCTCTAGCTTTTAGCTATCCTCAACAGGAAATGAAATCTTAGTATCCCTTGCAAATTAGCCAAGTTGCCTTTAACAGAAACTGAGTATGCAGTCAAGTATCCTATCAAAGAAAAGAAACAATTCTTCAGGCAAGTCATTAAAAAAGACCAAGAAAAGTAATACATCCAAAACAAAAACCCAGGACACTCCACTGGTGACCTCTACCCATCTGGAGAAGGCTCTATTGCCATATGTCCTTTATTCTCTTTTTTTGTGTAACTGATCACCTATTTGTAAGTATGTATTTGTACCATATGTAAAGGGAGTTTTAAACTTGTGACGCCTCATCTCAAGAACATTCCCTACCACCAAAAATCTTAAATTCACGTATGCTGTCTTATCCCAGGGGATAGGGGAGAAAGAAGACTTCCCACGTATTCCTGCGTGTTGTAAAAGGCGACTAAAAGAGGAGGGAACGGGGGCTGGAAATCCTCCCCTCTCATTTTTAATTTTCAAAAAGAAGCAAAAGAAAAGGGGCCAAGTGAGGATATTCCCTCCAAGGCTCAGTCCACTGTTCTTAACGCTACCTCCCTAACGCGGAAAATGGCGAATATGTATAAAAAAAAAAGTGCTGTCTGTATCATCAACATCCTCAGTCATTCTGTTCCATTAATCCACCATTCTTATACAATAAAAGTACTTCTTTACATCTTTTTTAACAAGTTTCTTTAATTTCAAGTTATGTCCACTTGTTGCTCTATCCCTACCTCTCTCAAAGAACTGTTCACTGTCCAGATCATCAATGGAAAACCCAAACAAAGACTGGTATCTGGAGCACCCTAAAAGCCTTAGTAACCCTTTTGGTGTCCATGGTGAGGAGTCATGTGTCCTCAGGACCTGGTGTATCATGACACTCTGGGTTACCCTGCATATCCTCCAAACAGCATATCCTCCCAACAAGGAAAGGCATTCTCCCACAACCCATATATGTATTTGCACACCCTCAAAATTAGAGTGCATATATGCATTTGTACACCCTCAAAATTAGAGTGCTGGACTAGTTTAACAGATGAAGAAAATTTCTAATTCTTAGGTATCGGAAGAGGAAAGTGAAATGAGATGGGAGGATGCATTTGTGAGGACAACAGACAGGCCCTGTAAAGGGCCTACATAGTCACAAGAGTTCTAACGATTCTATCAGGTCAGAAAGCAGCGTTTATAGTTCTAATTGCTATTATGGGATCTTCAAAGTTTTGAAATTTTTTGTGCTTGCTCTTCATACTTCAGAAAAAAATTTATATAGTTGTTTTTCTGCACAATGGGGTAAAAAAAAAAAGGGGGATACACATTCACGTTCATATGGATTGAATTTTTACATACATGTCCAAGGAACTATCAGGAACAAATGAATAATGGCACCACTTTAATGTATCCTCTCCTTAGCCATTATGTATAATGTTTTGACTGACAGTCAGATCATGGCTGTGCACAAGTGGGGCCACTATTCATTTGTGCCAGATGCTACCTCACTAAGGCAGTAGGAGCAGAGATTCTTAAAAAAAAAAATGTAAGCATAAACACTTTATGATGATATAACAAATGTAAAACAATTAGGAATGCTTCACATAAGCTGAAAATCTGAAAGTAACGATCTTGATCCAGTCAGTATGAAAGACAGGTAGAGAGCTTTAATTACTCGACACAGCAGATAAACATGTGTGTCCTAGGAGACTTCGCTTCTGCACTTCTGCAAGCTTTCCACATCTTGTACTTTACACTATTCTAATCATAATCTAACCATCAGATGGGCCTGGTTGGAGACATACATACATACACATACAAGAGTATGGTTGAATCAGCCATAAGAGAAAAAGTGCATGTATTCTAAACTTAAAGCTTCTCTACACATTCACAATAATTTCATGAATTTCCTTTATGAGTTTCCAAAGAGTGCAAATTATATGATATGTGATTCTCTCTGAAATATGAAGTAAAAAAGCATAATATAAAAATTTATTTATATACTCACTCATGATGAGAGCAAGGTTTTCTTGAAGTGTAGGAGACAATGGCTGAGCACTGGAGGCGAAGGCAGATGAAATGATACAATTTGTGTTTTGCATCTAAATCTTAATCACCAAGTAACATTTAAATTTCATGCAAAATCCAATAATATATTTTGAACCAAAAATTCACTACACATCATACATTTCCATTCCTTCACATTTTTGTAGCTTTGTAATATGAAAGATATGCCATTCTTCTTTCATCTCTTCCTTATTTCCTCTTTTTTTCATAACAAATATTAGCTGTCCATTTCTTTCTAGGCTTGGCAGGCATAAACTTTGATCCAATAAGATCAGCATATGCTTTTTTTCATACTCTATCTAGCCCTTCACCTTCATTCTGCGAAGGTCCAGAATCATTAATTCTCATTTATATGAAAAACTATGTACAACATATTCACTTCACTGAAAGATAGGAGAGATATACACCTGTAAATCTTTTCATTTCTAGAATGCATTAACTCTTAATTCAAGCACTAGACACAACCCATCTTCTGTTAGTCATCAATAACATCCTTGGGAAATCAGACTTTTTACAATCATTAATGAGTGCATTACAAAATAAGAAAGATAAATAAATAACAGACTGAGGCAAACTGAATGGTTGTTCATAGTGAACTGACAAAGGCCCAAACATACAGCCATGTCTTTCACATGTTAGCTGAAAATCTTGAGGCATGGTTCAAACATTAATTTTCTTATAATACAGTGTGTGTGTGTGTGTGTGTGTGTGTGTGTGTATGTAATTTGATATTTGTAATACCCTATTTGCACTATGGGGAGGGAGTTTTACACTTGTATGGCACCATCTCTTCAACATTCTTAAATTTCTGTATAGTGTGCGTGTGCTTGAAATGATGGATGTTTCACTCACCAAATGCATTTCATAAATCAAGGTGTGAAAAAATGATGTGAATTTGTGATGCAGAACAAGGTTATCAGTTTTGACAAAATTGGGCCAATTGTCTGGGTACTTATCAGGCCACTAAAACAAACATTCATGCTGCATGAGTCTGTTGGCAATAGGTCATCTGTTCGCAATGCCATTTTTCCTATTTTGGTGTACTTTCAGTTAAGATTCACAATGATGGTAAACTGCTGGAAGAGGTCTGAGAATAGAATACAGTATTTGGAACTGCTGCAATGCAAACATGGCAAAACTGAAGGAAAAATAAAGAGCCATCCTAGGAATAAAATGTGACTGGATCTTTGAGAAGTATCATGAAAGGGAAAAGGTGACTACAAGTTTAATAAACAATGCTAAGGAAACAAAATGTGCATATGGAATGGAACAGATAGTTCTCAGAGTATGGCTGTTGAAAGAGCTGCAAGTAATCGTGCAAGTAATTGTGTAAAGAATACAGGAGATCTGGGATATCAATAAAAGAAAAAGGCAAGGGATGTGGTGTCAAAAATAAAGTTAAGAGGAATACAATGAAGTGATTTGGTCATCTGAAGGGGATTTATCATAAGAGGTTGGTAAAAAAAAATAATAGTGACCGAGAAGGAAACGTGTGAGGGAAACCAGAAAATCATCCTGCAAAGCGAATATGAAGGAATATATTCAGGAAGGGATTTATGAAAGCATGATGGGGATGGATCACACTGAGATGTTTGAACAGAGTTGCCCAGAAGCATTTCTCTTGTGGTCATGCCACTTCTGGAGAGAGGATTTCACAAAGAAAATGAGGTTCTGGAGATAGAAAATACAATATCTTTTACCTCAATCACCAATAATTTAAATCTGTACTTTACTTAATACTTCCTGCTATAGAGCAGGATGGTTCATACATAATTTTTTCTCAGCTACCAGCATGGGGGAGGGCTCAGGTAGTAGAGTACTTGCCTCCCCAAAAGCCCTGCAAATATGAGGCAAATTCTTTCACACAAACGTGTCTTACAAATGTTGACTTTGCTACCAGTGAGATGGAGGGCTCAGGTAGCAGAGAATTAGCCCTTTTAAAAATCTAGTTTATGAACATCCTTACCATAACTAACTTGGAAGAAATGTTAAAAGTAACAGGTTGTAGACAACAATGACCCATGGAAGTTGTGTGAAAGAGGTGTCCAGAATCACCTTACATCCTGTGTGTTATGACTGCTGGTCTCACTTTCTGTCTCATTAAAACTATGCTACTGGACTAGTCTTACCATCTTGTCCCTTCATGCACTGCAATATACCAATCCTATTAATTTCTTACATTTGTCCACTCCCCTATCTTTTCTCACTTTAAGAATTTTACATAAGTATGGTAGAGTCCAACAAATGTATGGCCCCTAGTCTCCGTCATCGTGAGGTGCTAAGAATCTCTTATATCCTGCCTGCACCCGCCCAGGGACTAGCATGATCTTTGCAGTGCAGATAATCCTTACTGTTTTTCTATTCATTTCACCAACATTCATTGTCTTTTTTAATTCCATAACTGCAGCTAATAAATTCAGGGTCTCTGACTCCTTTTTTTTTCTTTTCTCCATTCATTGTAGCTGGTATCTATATGATGAAAGTTGGCTTTTGACATTCAACTACTTACTGCCATATAGTAATCAATCACATTCCTTTAATATGGTGTTATATCTCTTGATTAAAAAAAAAATTAATGGTAACATTTCCAATATAAAGTGTAATACTATGATAAATGTATTATGTCCAAAATATATAACCATAAACCTTGCTATGTGGTATTACTAACAGTGATTTTACTAGTGTTATGAAAACAGTACAAACTCAACAGAAGATGAAAATCACATTAGCAACTCTTGCATCTAACATTGATGCTAGCTGTTTAGGCAACTGATCTAGCCTTATTACACCTTCCTTCCCCCTTCCATCTTCTGTGAATCTCCTACATTGATCAGGAAGCCAGACACATCCACCAAGCAGGACCCTATTATAAAATGATTTGAAGTGTGTGCATCTTTGGGGAGAACATGGGGCAACTGAGCTGTAAGTGTTCAGTGCCTTCATTGTGATCATGCAGTCTTTTGAGATAGTATACTGAATCAGGGTTTGTAATGCTGTAATGATGGGTGGTGTTCAGAGACTAGGTGAGAAAGTGTAACAGTTACATGTCTGGAAAATGTAGTTTCAGATGGGTGTATGTCTACTGGAGTAGTATTCAGAATAACTTAGGGGAGCGGCTGGTTAATGCTTGTTAGGTCATTTTGGTGTGTATATGCTCAGTGACCGCTGTGCTCGTGGGGGCTGGGGAGATCTTGGAGTAGAAGTTACTGAACTGTGAGACCGAGATAAACTTGCTCGTGGGGGCTGGGGAGATCTTGGAGTAGAAGTTACTGAACTGTGAAACCGAGATAAACTTTTTACTCCTATATGGGGGTTGGCTGTTAGTTTTGGAGTGGTTTGGACAGTACGGGTCAGGAGCTGTTGCAAAGAACTGAGTGCCATGCATACTGAGGTGGGA
Source organism: Panulirus ornatus (assembly GCF_036320965.1). Classification (NCBI taxonomy): domain Eukaryota; kingdom Metazoa; phylum Arthropoda; class Malacostraca; order Decapoda; family Palinuridae; genus Panulirus; species Panulirus ornatus. The sequence continues at coordinate 24,889,510 of NC_092225.1, read as the reverse complement.
CAGCACTGGAAGGATCTTTATTTCTCTGTGTAAGTGCTGGATACTTGTGGTTGCTCGCATCCAGTGATTGTTCTAAGTGTTCTGTTTTGTGTGGTTGGCAGCTTTGTTCTAGTTGCTTTTGACACAGTGGATGACCAAGCAGGTGAGGCAGTGTTTAGGGTGGAATGGTTAAGTTGTTTGTAAAGGATACTAAAGATTCTTTTTCTTTTGAGCATTTAGTTTGTCACATCTGTGTTGATGTTTGTGGTGTGGTTAGAGAATTTCACATATGTGCTGTAAGTGAGGCCCAAAATAATCGCAGTCTTGCTGAGTGGAAACAATGGGCCATCTAGGGTGACAAGAGAGTTCAAGTTGGATTTGTGTTTGTATGGGGTTAAAAGGATGACTCACAACTTCTGTGACGATGCAGACATTCTGTTCTTGGTGAGCCACTGATCTCAAATGAGTTATGCATTTCTGTAATTCAGGGAAAGTACTTTATTCTCTGTCAGGCAAAATATGAAAATCATACTCTTTCAAAAATTTCTGAACTCCTCCAAAGGGAAAGGGTGCTAGCCTGCCATAATGAAAGGGCTTGTAACACTATCTGACTGCTACCTCTAGTAATATCTGACTTCTCTTTAAGACTATCTCTTTAACTGTCAGTGGATCAATCTTTCCCTCTTTCTCCATCAGTAGCAATGTCCCGCTCTCCTACACTCTTCCTACTATTCATCAGCCTTTTCATTTTTTCAAAAGATGTCCCATGCACCCACAATTTAACAGCGCATTCTTCCACTTCCTTCAAATCCACTCCACAACCTCCTGTTCCATCTGGATCTCATCACAACTCCCTCTATGGCTCAGGCTTTAACAAGATTTCCCAGTGGACAAACACAATCTAAGTCTAATGCCTCTAAAGCCTAATTTCTGCCCCTCTCTAAACCATTCAAAACTTTCCCATATCATTTGCGGCATCTGCTAGTCCACCACTCAACACAATAAACATATTTGGCATCTCTGTGAAATCTACTAAATACTGGAAATTACAAATATATTTCTTCAAAAAAGCTGTTCTGTTTCTTCAAAGAGCTGATCTATTCTTACACAGATTATTAAAGTACTACTTTCCCATCAAACATCAAGGGATGTTCTAACTGTACACACATACTTGATAAAGTCAGGTCCAAAGCAATCTGACTCACAAAATCTCCCAGCTTCAGCTAAAAACCTGAGTCACATGCTTTTGGTTGTAGTGTTTGTTCACTTTCCGCCTTCTATGCATATAACTTTGGTTTCTGCTGCTGAGAACTGGGAGTTTGTGTTCCCAAACATTAGCTAGACCACATAGTACTCGACAAGCTATCATTTCATTTCATTACTTAAGTACCTATTTCCAATTATCTATTTGGACTATTCAGGAAAGGGAGTTTTACAACCATGGGACCCCATTTCTCGAATGTTCTCTACAATCAAACAAAATTATATTTCTGTATGCTGTCAACAATATCCATGTTTCCAGTCATTTCAATCCATTCATCCACCACTCTTATACCATAAAAGTACTTCTTCACATCTTTCTTAACAAGTTTCTTAGTTTTACATTAAGTTCTCTGGATGCTCTATCATCACATCTCTTAAAGAACTGTTCATCCCATGTCATCAATCAGTTTTAAGAATGGCCATCCCTCACTTAAGGCCTATAGCCTCTCTCCAAATTCCGGTACCATCCATGTTGCAAACCTCAGGACCTTATGACAATAGTTCTCCACTCCTGTTATGACATAACTAATTATTAGAATTCGTAAAGATAAATTACCAATCACACAAACTTAACATTTATGTAAACTACTATATCACCATACCAATTCATCACTTAAAGATCTACTAATCATCACTAAGTGCAGAATGTATAAACCATAGTATTTACTCTGTAAATATTCCTGTACATCTGCCACTGTGAATATGCAGATGAACCTCACTCACGTGCTTATCCAAAGTGTAGGAATATCCAGCCCAACCTTTGTTTTAAGCTCTTTTATGATTAATTAATTATTCACTATTCTATACTCTCAATTCTGCAATATCTGTAATACCACAACTGTCTATTTTCAGCCACACTGCTTCCTAAATTCCATAAACAGTTCTTTATCATCATCTATTTATTAGTACTGACTCATACATACCTAAAAACTTTCATAATTATAATATACCTAAAAACCAAGACATATAAGAAACCATCTAAACCTGTGATTCTTAACCTTTTTATGTATGTGGACCACTTAGGGACACTCACTGTGTCTGTGGACAATATTCAGCAAATCTCCAATATCATACTGGGTCTGAAATCACAATCAAGAATAAATAATACCACTAAAACCCTTACTAGATATAGTACTGATGGTAATATTTACTTATTCATTCATTTTTCATCGTTCTGAGGAGCACTGGTTAAAAATCCTTGACCTAAACAAACTGTCAAGAAAAATGAATAGCCATATAATAGTGTCAAGACACAAAACTATCTCTCACAACTTGTCAAGACACATCTACCAAACAACATCACTAACCATCATATATCATGGCAAGAAACAAACCACTATAAATAAAATACAATATATTAACCACTAAATCTTGTTAAGAAGCTACAAATACAACCCAAAAAATCTGCCTACCAAAACTTCTGATACCATTTTACTAATCACAAGAATCTGTCTCAAAAAGTTTAAGGATCATTACAATCTTATACTTAGTTGCTGTTCTCTGCCTCAGCAGATAGCACCACAAACAGACAATGTTTGAGGAAAGTAAAACTCTTGATGAAACAAAAATTAATCAGTCTTTAGCATGACTTATCATGGGCCTTGCACTGAGGTAGTTAATTATGTCATCAAACTTACCTTCAGAACCAGTAAGTCTGATAATTAGCACCAATGTCTGTTACAAAGAAAAACATCATATATTCTCAGCATGATATCTAAAGGAATCTGCCTCCCTGATAGCTAATCAGGAAAGAAAACTAGCCAAGGAATCCTACCAAGAATACTACCAGCAAAACTGTCTCTGTGATAGCTAACCACCAAAACTTGTTGTGGTACATGATTTACCTATAAGACTTTTCAATGCACTTACCATTCATGTTAATTACCCATTTCAAACCAAATATAATCATTAAAGCTCACTCATATAAATCAATCTTAAAAACTTTTCAATATATCTCATTAACAGACACTGTCAATATGTATAAAGCCAAAACCATTTTAACTACCTGAATCTGTCATGACATATGAGCACTATGACAAAACTTTCAAAACTTGCCTTGAAATCATTAACCACTAAATACTGTCATGAGAAATAACCCCAAACCTAATCAATCCAAATGTGCCCTAAAATACTGCTGATCACTGTAAGCTGTCATGAAATGTAATCTCTTTTCTGTACTTGCTCATTGTTTATCGCCTTTGTGAGATAACACCAGGAACAGATGATCAGGTTTATTTGCTACTATCCACTCTCTAAGTTATGCATAATGCACTAAAACCATATTATATTTTCTTAATTGAAATATAATAGTCAAAAGGATTTTCACATAAATACTGACACTCAAACTGTTATGGCATCTCATGGCATCTAGCTCTAAACATTGGCTTGAAAAAACAATTTTGTCATGGAACATATCCATCAATTTTGTCATGAGGATGCCATCAAAACTAGTTTATTACAAAAGTATTGGCCTGGTCAACTGGTATAAAACTGACATCAACTAGCAAAAGACAGGAGCATTTCACCCACTCAACTGGTAGTGAAGTACTTTATCCCACTACCTTCTCTGATAACATTAACATACACATACTGTCATTATCACAAAATGACAGTTATTAAGCTAATTAAGACACATTTACTGACCTGGCCTGTGACTGATGATCTTCTGTTATTGCTCTTGCAGAGGACTATTAAGCCATCAAAGAGGAACACATGACGTTCAGTCAGTTTCTTCCCAGTGGCACCTAATTTAAACAGGTCTCCCTCTGCAAAAGTCAATACAACATCACTATCTTTTCTTGCGGTCACTGATAAAAAATACAAAGGCATTTAAACAGCAACAGACCACAATTCTACAGCATGTTAAGAGGGTAAGAGCATGGTTTTTATTCTCAACAAGATTAGCTGTTAATGAAATATAGCTCCATTACTGAATCTCTATAAACAATTCATGCAAAACAAATTGGAATAGCTCACCTAAAACAAATTCATTGCAGCACTGAGTGATGACTTTGCCTTCCCAGCCATCTATAGACCGTTGTAATTCTTTCATCTTTAATAAAGTTTGTTGTCTACTTTGCCGTCTATGCCGTAAATTGATTTCCCTGTGAACACAAGAATAATTAAAAGAATCATATCAAAAATATTCCAAGGAAACATTGCTGTAATTCTATTTTAGCAAAACATGTTCATAATCTCATATACAAATCTGCACTTATGATATCATCTATGAGCTAACAGAAAAATTAAAAATTCATACCCTATTTTTCTTTTGAGGTAAGGAGCATATGGAGAATTCTGTATATTTCGTTCTAGCTGAGTCTGAAGTGGCCATAAGAGCCCTTTTGCCTGTTCTAGGCTCTCCCGTCCTTCTTCAGATTCTGTATTACTCAGCAACATCTATGGATTGTAGTTCATAAAATCAGAAGAGGTGGATTGGGATAACTTACATCAAACATCCTTTTCTTTCTTGACATTATCCATCCTCAATGGGATAACTTGCATCAAACATCCTTTTCTTCCATGACATTATCCTTTCTCAATACAATACATATATCTCAAGTAGGGGTAAATTAAATGAGTAATATATTTTCACACATTGTTATCTGAAATTGTATAGTTAAGTATACTCAATTCTTAAATAAAAACATTAATTTACATTACTTTAATCATTTTTCATACTTGTTCATTTTTTTCTGCATTAGTGAAGTAGCACCGACTTCAAATGAAAAAACACCGCTCATTTGCTCATATCCACTCCCTTGCTGTCATGCATAATGCACAGAAACCACAACTCCCCTATCCATAGCCAAGCCCCACAGGTGTTTCCATGATGTCCTGGTTCAGCCCACTGAAAGCAGGCTGATCATTTAAGAAATGAATGAGAGAGACTGGTGGATCAGTATGCACATGCTGTTTGAGGGAACTGACCAGGGAATGCTGAATGATGCAGACACATGGATAGGATGAGTTAGGAGGTGGAGAGAGCCAGGGGCCAGGGAAGACTGAGAATGAGATGAAGGGATAGTCTGACAGAAGCTTTGCGGTAATGACACTTTATCATTCAAGGGGATTAGAGGTGTGCATAGGAAAATCTAACTAGCTCACTCTGGTCTATGGGGAGGGGAGGGTAGTTGACTGTCAATGGCCTCAGCCACAGCATTTGCAGATGTAATGCAATACTTCATTGTGCATGACTATTGTTTTTGGTATATTATACATGACAGCTAGAGAGCAGATGTGTAAATGGATCATTCTTTTGTTTTTGTTTCACACTAAGGTGGGAAAGGTGGGAGAGGTGGTTAGATATATAAGAAAAACTACCAGAGAACCCAAACAGTACTATTTAGTGATACCCCACTCTGCTACTGTGGCTGCACTGAATGGTATTATCATCCCAGAACCTCAAATCTGTTCATATATCTGAAATCAAATTTCCAGTTAATTTTGCTGTAGTTTAGATCACCATAAACAATACTGCTCCATTTTCAAGTAAGGCTTGTAACAACGCCCCATGTACCTTTGAAACTGTGCCTCCAATCTTTTCATTTGACATCTGATCTACTCTCAAGAAGTATTCAGCAAGCTTTTCCTACCTCTCCCACTATATACCATATAACTGAGCAACTGTCCACCTAAAGGCAGTCTCTTGCTGTAAGGCTGAATCCCCTTCACCTGATTTTTTTCCTTCCTTGTTACGATACACTCTTGAAAAAAGATTTGATATGAGTTTATTGCTGTGGCCAGCCTTCTCTAAACAACTTCAATATCTGCAAGCATGACTGTGTAAGCAAGTAAATACTGATATGAGTGTTACAAGGAGAAACTTTTACATACTTAGCACAAGGAAAAATGTCAATGATGCACAGGAAGACACATTTTGAGCCTGAGAGCAGAAAAATCAAGAGATTTAAAGATCAACAGGCATGCAACAGAAGTGTTCATGTTAAGTAAGTACTACATACTCCAATTAAAAAAAAAATGAAAATAAAAAAACAAGCTGAACCACTTGCAAAAATTTTTGCCACTAATAAGGTAAGTCCAAACCAATGCAGAAAAAATCCTAAATAAAATGAAAATCAACTCTTGGCCAGTAGCATGAACAGTGTTACTTAGGCACAGTGGGAGAACTAATTACATATATTAAGCATGTGAATATGTTTAATGTTTTTAGTGATGGTACACTTACAAATATACAGACAAGTAACTGACCTCTATGTCTTTAAAATAAGTAAAGACATGATAAACAGGTACGAGAAGCAGCTTGGGCAAATAGTACTTGACAGCCTCTTTAAACCCATGTCCAGCACTGGTGAGAGCATCACTCACGTCGGGTCTATTTACCACCTCCATTAAGGTCTCAGCGCATTCTTGTCGTAAAACATCACTCGCAAATTTACCGTACACATCAAACTCCGCACCCTGAACAGAAAAGTAAAAAGGGTGAAGCTTCTACTTCACATCTATTCTAGATACTAATATATGACAACTTATAATTAATAATGACAAAATATTATCATCTTAAAAATCTAAAAAATTCAATGTAATTTCCATAAAACTAACTTCAGCCAACTCTTCAAAACAAATGCCTATGGCTGGTGACTCATTTTCCTCCGTAACTTCCATGGTGTCTTCCAGAGACCCTAGCAAGGTAACGGAAAAGTCATAAATCTCTGTGATGTTGGAGAAGATGATCTCGAGTTCTCTACATGCACTTTCTTGTAATGATGGAATTTGTTGTAGTTTGTCTCGAAACACCTAGAAGGAAAAACAAAAATTATTTCTTAAAAGACCAGCCACATATGCATCTTCTACACTCCAAGATATACTAATCAAACCAGCTCTAGACAATTTGTTTATCAATATAAATGATTATACATTCAAGTATGCAACTACACACGTTAAGACTTACTCTCTCTTCCACTACACAATTCCTTAGACACTTCTTTTCTTTCTTTCTTTCATCCTTTTTCACTGTTTCCCACATTAGTCAGGTAGCACCATTAACAGATGAAGAAAATGCCTCATTCACTCAATTACATTCTCTAGCTGTCATGTGTTATGCACAAAAACCACATCCCCTATCCACAACCAAGCACCACAGACCTTTCTATGATTTCCCCAGGATGTTTCATATGCCCTGGTTCAGTTCACTGACAGCGTATCACCCCTCATATACCCCATCACTATGATTCACTCTATACTGTACATGCCTTTCACCCTCCTGCATGTTCAGACTCCAACTACTAAAAATCTCATCTATTCCCTCCTTCCATCTGCAAATTGGTTAGGAGCCCCTTCTTGTCCTCTCAACTTCTGACACATACATCTCCTTGTCAACTTCTCACTCATTTTCTCCATACTTCCAAGCCATTTCAGCACAACCCCTTCAGCTCTCTAAACCATACTCTTATTACCACACCTCTCTCTTACCCTATAACTACTTACTCAATCAACTCTCTTTACTCCATATAGTTGCAAAACATTTCATTTCCACCATATTTGACCACTTCTCTTCACTTTTATCAACAGCCCAGCCCTTACATCCTTAACATTGTTGGGAATACAATACCTTCAAATACATCTATTTTCGTCCTCCCAGATAATGACCTCCCCTTTCACACATTCCTCAATGATCCCAGAATCTTCAACCCATCACCCACCCTATGACTCGCCTCCAATTCCATGATTCCATTCACTGCCATGTCTACTTTAAGGTATCTAAAATACCCAACTTCCTCAAAGTTTTCTCCATCTAAATACCAAACCAAATAACCTTGCATTTACTCACATTTACTCTCAACTCTCTCCTTTCATGTACTCTAAAGCTTAGATACCGACTTCTGCAGTCTCATTTTTTCTCTTTTTGTAATACACTTGTGTAATTTCATCCTTATATTTCTGCCCCAAGATCCCCTTCAATGGGGCTCCTACCATATTCATTTTTTTTGATACTTGTTCATTGCTTCCCTCCTTAGCAGGATAACAAGAACAAACAAAACAACAGCATTTTGTGCTCACATCCACAATCTAACTCTTGTGTAAAATGCAAACTACAACATACCGTCCTGTTCTTTTAACTCTATCCACTTCTATCTAAAAAATCAGAGGAAAGAAAAAAATTCATTGTAGTTGCATGATGAGAGGGATAGGCCTACAATCAAGAGCAAATTGTGGGAAATGTGATACAAAATTGGGACTTAACTAGTGAAATCATAGAAAAATACTTTGACTGGTCACAAAATACATTTCCTCAGACTATAGAACATTCACAAGCAAGATAAAATATTCCCATCTATAAAAGTATTAGCATGCATAAAAAAAATTCTTTTCACCTATGTAACTAATATTCAATTCACCTTAATTATCATATTGAGTTCTCTTATGTAACTCTTCTTTTCTTGTATGAGGTCTTTAACAAGCTCATCATATGTAATAGACGTGTCTAGGTTAGGTTCTTCTACAACACCACTCATCTCCCCATCTTCATCTTGCTGGAACATGTCCATAAGCACCTGCAGAAACACAAGCAATCTATATACAATCATATAATAGAGAATGCATTCTAAGTTACGGTACACGTTTTAAGTTACAGTTAATCTCCAGAGAAATCATATCTTAAAGAACTGGAATTTAACATAATTCTAAGATACAAAGGAAGAAAAACATTTACCACATGACTAATCGAGACTGGTTTCTTGTCAATCATTATGAGGAAGGCAAACTTCTGAGTGAAAGGATTCTTTTTTTTTGTTGTTGAAAAGAATGCTTGCAGAAATTACCTTATTAGGATTAAAGATGGCCAAACCTAACCAACCATTCATCCTAATTACCCTAACTTGGATCATGTTCAGCACAGATACATGCAACAATTTTCAAACAACTTGTAAATTAACACATGATACAAGGGCCAGCAATAACATACATTTCTAATAATGAAAAAAGATTTATCTTTATATCATTATCAAAAAAGTTCTCTCAGTCTGTCAAGTATCAGTACCTTCTGTTCCATTTACATGGGGTGGATTACAAGCAAACAATTGTGAATCTTTTGTAGAAATTTTTTTTAGAGGACTGGGGTCTCCAAAGCCTGGCAAAGATAGGGATACCAAATTCCCTAACAGAGAACAGATTCCATTCTATGAATTTCAAATGCCATCCTCCATTACTTGATTGTCCTACCTCTCACCTACTTTCAGGCCTGGACAAACCTCTTGATTTAGGGAGAGGTAACCCAGTGAAATATAGTATTTTCTAAACCTAAATTCTTCTGGTTTCTTTCTATATTTACCCTTGGCCTAGTTATCCCCTCTGAGGATAATGATGTTCACTTCTAGACTTTTGATATTGCTTCAACGTCTAATTCTCTTGGAAAGTCCACACCATTAAAATGGACAAATTTGCCTTTAAAAAACTGGGATTCTGTTAAAGGTTTTAATGTTACTGCATTTCAAAGCAGCTAACTGGGCTGTGCACATGCCAGATCAATCCATGTATGAAGTACTATTTGCAGATTTCCTATCCTCCTTCTAAACAATAAAGTAAAAAAAAAGTTCACCTCATTAAGTTCCCTTCTCTCACTTCTAAACTTTAACCCCTTTCAATCTACGATAATTTTGCTTCTCAATCTCTCTTTTTAACAGATACAACTTTGGCCTTTGCTTTCAAGAGCTAGCTGCTGGCAAACCGCATCTTCCAGCTAGGTCATGACACATCAGGTAGGTTATTACATTCCAAAGATATTGTATGTGAATGTCAGCAACAGATAATACAATATCTTCCCTATCACAGCTGGATTTGTTGAACTCCTCATTTTCTAATGTATCTCCAAACTCCTATAACCTTTCTTTTCTATTCAGTAGATCTATTAACACCTAAAAAAAAGTGATCACTTTTATTTTTCCATATAGGTTTAACCTTATCAAGGACATCTGTATCCACAATCACTGCTTTTTGACAACTTTCCTTTCATTTACTCCCTTGCAAGTTACAAATGAAAGAATATGCTAGCATGGGGAGTGTACCACAGCATCTAACAGATACACATCACAACAATAAAGTCACTTCAAAGTTTGCAATACATCCACATTGCTTGATGCTCATGATATCAGGCAAAGTAACTCACTAAATAAGGGAGGTTTACAAGTGATCCTACCACCCCATGAGCAATGGGCTGGCTGCAAAATCACAAGCAAAAGATTTAATTCCTATAGAGTTCATATATCTGAGGTACAGGAGGTAATTCTTGGGTACCACTCTGCAAATCAGACAAAATTCCATTTCCCAAGGGAACACTATGATATATGAGAGAAACAATATTTTTCATCAGTAAGGACCTAAATCACAAAAAACAGTGCTTAAAATTTTAAAACTGAATATGCCACTGGAATACTAATGCACAATAATCATCACATCATAATAATTTTCCTGCCCTAGGAACCCCTTTAACAGAGTTCTTGCAGTACAGAGGAAACTGGCCATGGCCACTAGTCTACTGGGCAGGAACACAGGTCAACAAGTGAAGTTGTTTGTCTGTTACGTGGGTACAAAACAACTGAGGAGTAAATGTTCTTTTTTTCACAATGGAAGTTACATAAATGGCATGGTGGGTCAGATGGGTCCTGTGTCATGTTGAATCTGTGTTTGTATTACTGAAGAGATGAGTGGATTTCAGAATGTAGCCAAAAAAGTGGCACTTGCACATGCCTGAGGTGTGAAGTTTCAGATGAGTGTAAGTATTGTGGGTAGACTCTAAGAGATAAACAGTTGTTTAGTGCTTGTCAAGTCACTGAGGAGGGTAAATGCTTTGTCAGTGTCATGTTTGTTGGGAAGGGGTCGTATGCGAGTACACACTGCTAAAGTGTGAACCATGTGTAGGTTTTCTCTTTCTGCTTATGTGATGGGGAAAGAACAACAAATGTCTGTTTGTTAAAAAGAGAACATTACAAATCTTGATGCTACTTGCCTTGTCAGCACACATGGCTACTCTGATGTCTTGCTGGGTCACCTCGATGTGACGAATATTCTTGACATAGTTACCAGCAAGCTGTTGAAAGAGGTTTTTAAAATGTATTCTTTCATAAAAAAATTTCATATACATACATATGGTATACTTTTTTTTTCTATAACTACTTCAGAACCTTTCAATAATAAAGGGTCCTGGTGTTACCCAGGACCCCTTTCTTGAGGCTCCTGCAAACCATGACTCAATCTTATTTACACTTACTGTCAACTGTCTCCTTTTACATACTCTCCCAAAATCCAACACCAGTTTCTGCAATTTCTCACTCGCTCCAGAGCCATGTCATGGGCAAACAAATGACTCACACACGTATATACATATAAGTTCATCTATAACTTTAAACAAATCCCTGTGAGCAATGATATATACCCATAAGTGAAACAAAAAATGAATATTGTATAAATTCAATTCACTTCAAAAATTTGAAAAAAAAAGTATCTCATGATATGCAATTTTACCGAATGGAAGCATGATATAGGCATGTATGTCACTAAAAACTTAAATATTTTTCTTTTAACAATTAATTTGTCTTTATACATTTCATTGTCAATGCTCTTGATTATCTGCTGCATATGGGCAAAGTTTACGTGAAAAGGATAATTTCATACATAAGGCCAATGCTTCTGTCCAAACTTGCACCTGATCAAGAGTCTACCAATGACTATGTCTACACATTTATTGCTAATAAAGTCTACTTTATATCTTTCTGTTATGTTACCTTACCTTTAATATATCAGCAGAAATATATTCTAAAACTGCAACTATATACAACGTTACTTGATAATCGATCTTTGTCTGAAGAACATCCTGAAAGATCAAGAAAAAACTTAGTGAAATCACAATACATTTCTCGCAGTGACTGTGCAAACTATTTCAGTAACAAATCTTTCTAAAACAGTTTGGTAACAGAATTATCAATATGTTTATCTGCTTCTTTCATTCTTGTTTCCTTGATTCTTAAAAATATAAAAAAAAGCTAAGACCAAGAAGTCTATATATTACTAAACAAAAAGTTTTTAAAACTAACAATCCATCTTCCTGTTTCTCTAATTTCGACTTACTTGATACATAAAAAAAAACACATAAAATGAGAGACATATAAAGAAAAAATGTATCACACAAACAAAAGTAAGATGAAAAGACAATTGTAAATCCTTATACTATGCAAAATTGTAACTGCAATAACTATGATGGTTTTTTCTCTGCTTTGTGAATTTTCTCATTATACATTTCACTACTTGTGAAGTATTCTACATACAACCAAACCCTTATCCCTTCCCACTAAGAACATCATCTAAGTACGGCCTCTAACAAGGAAAAAATTAAGATTTTTGATTTTGGATAAACTATAAGAAAAGTTTCAAAAAACAATCAAGGTTGAAATGTACATAATTCTAAGTGGAAATCAAGAATGGTGCAACTTTATGAGTATTTCCACAAGTGCTCCAAGCATAAACCTGGAGGGAAATAAGAACCCAGGTTCATACCTGAAGATGTGACTTTGGAGCATTCCCAGTATACATCAATCAAATACATCATCTCCATATGTATATTTTCCAAAGCAAACATCTGATCCATACACCCACTATCTCTCTAAATCCATACTGCTCCTCCCTAATCCACACCTCGATGCATCACACTACTCTTAATTACCACTCCCCATACTACTAAGCAGGTATATTCAACAGACATACCAATGCAATTCAAACATTTTTCCCATCAAAACTTTTTCATTCTACACCTGGAGAGTTACAAATTAATAACCATGTCAGAAAATGTACTGTACTGAAACACTAAAACATTCACTCCAGTATACTCACACGTAACAAAGGGTGGGCCTTTTCTGCAGGTAAGACAAGGGGTGACTTTTTGCGTCCCTTCTCAATTGCCGCTTGAGCATCCCCAATAGCCCAGCGGTCAATTGGGTTTGGAAATGTTCGCTGTACTCTTTCCTCCACATCCTGGAAAAAGTGAAATATAAACTTTAAATGCAGTCTTTCTCTACACGTATCAAAGCACTACATTTGTGCTGGGCCAACTTTCCTAAACACTTACACATCTTAAGAATCCATGAATCAAGAGCAACACCCAATACATGTTGAAAATTTCTGGGAGTTGATTGGCCTTTTCAGATAACTACAATTGCAGCCACCTCTTTACATTAGGGATAGTGTTAAAAACATAGACTAAATTAGTTTACATATAAAGTAAAAATAAGCATGGGAAGGTCTTAGGAGTATATGGTGTGGGAGGTAAGTTGCTGGCAGTGACAAGCTTTTACCAAGGATGTAAGGTATGTGTATGAGTAGGAAGAGAGGATAGTGATTGGTTTCCAGTGAATGTCGGTCTGCGGCTTGGGTGTATGGAGTCCCCATGGTTGTTTAATTTGTTATGGATGAGTGGTTAGAGAGGTAAATGCCAGAGTTTTGGAGAGAGGGATGAGTATGCAGTCTGTTGGGGATGAGAGGGCCTGGGGAGTCAGTTGTTGTTCGCTAATGATACAGCTCTAGAGGCTGATTTGAGTGAGAAACTGCAGAAGTTGGACTGAGTTTGGAAAAGTGTGTGAAAGGAGAAAGTTGAGAGTAAATGTGAATTAGAGCAAAGTTATTAGGTTCAGTAGGGTTGAGGGACAAGCTAATTGGGATGTAAGTTTGAATGGAGGAAAATTGGAGGAAGTGAAATGTTTTAGATATCTGGGAGTGGACTTACCAGCGAATGGAACCATGGAAGCGGAAGTGAGTCACAGGGTGGGGAAGAGGGCAAAGGTGCTGGGAGTGACAAAGAATGTGTGGAAGGCAAGAATATTATCTCGGAGCAAAAATGGGTATGTTTGAAGGAATAGTGGTTCCAACAATGTCATATGGATGCAAGGCATGGGCTATAGATAGGGTTGTGCACAGGAGAGTGATGTGTTGGAAATGAAATGTTTGAGGACAATATGTGGTGTGAGGTGGTTTGATCAAGTAAGTAACGAAAGGGTAAGAGAGATGCGTGGTAACAAAAAGAGTGTGGTTGAGAGAGCAGAAGAGGGTGTTGAAATGGTCTGGACATATGGAGAGAATGAGTGAGGAAAGATTGACAAAAAGGATATATGCTTCAAAGGTAGACGGAACAAGGAGAAGCAGAAGACCAAATTCCAGATGGAAGGATGGAGTGAAAAAGATTTTGAGCATTTGAGGCCTGAACATACGCTACATTATTACTTGAAGGAGGGTATATAAGTTCCGGTTAAGAAGTGGTACTGGTGTTCAGTAATAGAGACTTCTACCGTGGCCACCCCTTTAAGAGAGTTCCCAAAGTTGGAAAACATGCCTAATTACTAAATAAGATGTATAGAATTGATAAAGTGAAAAAGAGAATCAATCTTACTAATCCCTGCAGAATGTTAATTCAACATTATCATGCCCTGGATGTTTATACTATTATCTCATCATATCTATAAAACCTTCTGAGTCTAATTATGAAATTTTACAGTCTGCCAAGCCTGTCAAAAAGGAATTATCTTCTTTTAATGCAAACTGAAAATCAAACATTCTCAAACTTCCCATGTCAAATTTATGTCACATTCCAGAGAATAGGGTCTGTGTTTTCAAACAATCCACTGTTTTTTTCTTTTGGGAAAGTTAAACTTCTATATCATTCTAAAAGCTCTTACACAGAAGATACTAGATCCAAGGAATCAATAAATATATTGATAGAGGTCCTTACCTGGACGGTGTGAGGGGCAGGACGAGCACACAACATGGCCAGCAATCGCAAGATGAGACTCTCAACATATTCCAAAGCATCATCCTTGGCTGCTAACGTTGGATGCACCTGCTTCAGCACCTGGAAATACACCATAATGAATGTCAAATGAGCTTACAATATACATGAAACAATTTATTCAGATAAAGCTTATTCACAAGTAGTAGTTGGTAGTAACATTATGTAGGAGCCTCTGAAAACACTAAAGTAGAGTTGCCCTATACCAGTGGCCTACTGAGGGTGAGGAACTAAAGGCCAAGAAGTGGCAATGGAGTTCAACAGTTATGGAGATTCCTTTGCCATGGCCACCCCCATGAGGGAGTTCCCACAGAATATTCAGCACTTTAACATGAAATGCTGTTCAATTTTTCTCAAACATTCTGTGCATTACTTTTCAATGACTATCCAAGAAACTACTAATAGTATAAGTAAAGCAATTATCTGTGCCATCTGAAGCCCAGAACTTTTAGTAAAGGAAATTTTACAGTTAAACATTTCTACATTGTTTATTGAAAGGAAATAAAGTAACATGAATGTCTAAGGTACTAATGCCTTATATACTCCAAAATAAGGCAACAGTTAAATTTTCAGTCTTAATGATACAAATACATTAACCAATTTCGAGCAGGACATGGCTTTCAGAGCTTTGCTAATTCTATGAACACAGATTATGTTCGCAGTGTTTTAGCCTATCACTAAAAAGCAGATAAGTTGCCACAGTGACATTTCATCCTCTGATACTTTAGTTTACACTTTTTCAGAATTCATGATATGAAGATAATTTTATCTTATTAGATGTGCAACAAAATGTGTAGAGAGTACTACAAATTCACAGAAAGCATACAACAATAAGTGGCCTTAACATGAGTAGTATGCCCACAGATTGACCAAATAGATGCCTCCATCCACCTCCTCCACCATCACCTGGGACTGTCCACACAATAACCTGATTTTAGTTTGCGTTTACAGTGAACTGTAGTTGTTCTGGTTTTATATTACTAGTAAAGCATAAGTGTAATATAGGCCACCATGGGTCTCTAAGCATGTTGGTTTGGAAAGAATGCAAACAAGTGCACACTCTTCCCATTCCCCATGGTGATTCCATTACTGCTCTGACAACATAAAAGCAATTTTCTATTGTTTTTAATTCATTTTTCATTGTTTCATGGATGTTCAGGTGTATTTTGTATTTTGCAAAGTGTAATTTGCAAACACATGGGCTTTCATTTTTCATTTCCCCCAGCTACATTAGGGAAGGGGGTGTGGTTGCCAGGTGCTAGATGAGTGAAAATGTGATCAAACAGTCCTACTTTACAATCTTATGCCCTATGGAGACTCAGGATTTAATGGATATCTCAATGAAACCATACCTAAACCTTAACATGAAAGGATTTGCTTAATGAAAATTCTGTGCTTTGTTTCCAACATATCCAACTAAAGGCATTACATGAAGAGTTCCACAATGTTCCATACTCAGGCCTTTACTACTGCTGAAATGTGTTAACGTAATAGAAGTAGTGAAGTAAAAACTTTTTTATGCTCATACCTTGCCAATGCTGGTTTCAGAATAGAACATGAAAGTGATATGGGAAACACTGAGTGCAGAGATGGAATCAGTCAGTCAATGGTTAACAGCAAGAGTTGTCACAGGATTAGGTAAAATTGAGTTCATTTTATCTGATTCAAAGAAATGACTGAATAATGCTATTCCATCAAGGTACTGTCAAATGAAAATGAAACAGTCAAAATCACAGGAAAACTATTTAGGAGTAATGTGAGCCAATCATTATTGGGTGACAGTTTTGCTTCTGAATTATTTACTAAAGGTTCAAATAAACTTAAACATATCTGCAGTAACATCCATAATTTTGATCTGGAAACTAAAAAAATTTCTTTTATTATCAGCTTCGATTCAGTGAAATTTCAACTATGCTTGTTCATCATGGGTGAGGCTGGTGCAGACTTTAAGAATGTGAAGGGTAGGATAAAGGTTATGCAAAGTAAGGTAATATCTATGTTTTCGTCAATTTAGCATGGTTTGTATTCTCAAAGCAGAATAAATAGTAGAACAGTTAAAATATGAACATATGTATAACAAATGTTACTGTTCCACATTATATGAGATGATACATCATAATGGTTTTTAATTAGCACAAGCATGGAACAGGGTTCAATGATTTAGATTTATCGTGCTGCACCTAGGGAAGGTTTTGGCAAGTTTGTATATGCATACTGGCAAAATCTTATGGAATGAGCTTCCACTATCAGTTAAAGTCAAATAAAAGATGACTGTAAGACAAAAGTAAAATAGTCTTCATGGAATACGTTAGGTGCTAATAATCGTAATGTGTAAGTAAATAATTCTTAAGTCTTCTAACTGGGCTAGTAACTGTTCTCTAGTTCAACTGCATTTTTGCTTTCACTGTTATTCTTTATCTTGAAAGTATCATAAGGACCCAGTTGGAAATAAGCACATGTAATGATATTTTATGTGCTATCCATGGTGAAAACAAAATGCATGTAATACCAAATAAACTCAATCAAAATATATTTTGAATTATAGTATTTCTTATATCATTAAAATATTTTCTTTTCTTTAGCAATGTCTACTAAAAAAAACCCTTCAAATACCTTCAGTACCTGAAACTACTTATTCACAAAAGTCAGTATTAATCATTATGAATACCATGGTTTAAGACTTTCCCATATCTAAGATAAAAAACATTACCAAACAAATGCAGACAGTTATATCTGTGGATTATCATTGTCACCTTGCGTAAAATATATCTTTACATCACTTTTCCTCTAAATATCAAAACCCTAGCCATTTTGGTAATGGCTCATCATCATCAACAAAATAACTTTGAAATATCACTGACTGTTTTGTTAAGGTAATAATTTACGAACAGAATAAAGATAATTTTGATCGACATTTTGCAATGACACTTTCCTGTATGACGGATATAATATGGCATGATTTGAACGATTTCTAATCTTGTAATCTAAAGTACATTGATAGTGGTATGTCAGGGAAACTGTGGGGTTAATTCTTGATATATTATGTGAAACACTCTTAGAAATCAACAGAACCTATGAAAACTTCATCTAACTTCATCTGGGAGATAACATATTTGAATGAAATTGTCAAAATATACCAATATTATCGTCTGCTGCAACATGCACCATGGTGGAGTTAGTACTATGGAACATGTTCATGTACTCGAAAGCCATTGTGTGGACATGGACATAAATGCAGTGCCAATAAATTGGACATAAACACAAAATAAAAATCACTTGTCTTTTCCTCATAACATTCAAAATGAGATAACTGTCAGCTGACTGTCAACTGCTACAGAAATTTCAGTAAAGTTTTCAAAGGTTCTGTTAATTTCTGTAAGCATTTCACTTGCATTCATGTTCACCCAACACTTTTCCTGATCTTTATAGCCCTCACTACCATTGAAATCTTTTTAAATCTAAATCATCCCCCACTAGTCCTACTGCATTTTCCGCACAGGACACAGTCAATGCAAAACAATGTTAATGTTACCACAAAGTTTGTTTCATTTCACTAAACTGGTAACCTCAGTGACTACATTGGCTTTAATATACTGCTATATCTTCCATTTCTATAATTTTCATATATCAAAATATCTGATCAAACATTAAACAATCACTTTCCATTGAAACCTTGTTCATTTGTAAAAAATCAATGCAATCACTTTCCATCGAACCCTTGTTCCTTTGCAAAAAATCAACAATGCAAACACTTATGGCTAGTCCATGGTTACCCTGTATATTCATACTACTGCATATAAGGTTAAGTATGCTTATCAAATGTTCTAAAATTCCAAGTCATTCATAAGCTACTAATGTAGCTTATTACAAAACTAAAGCATTTTAAAGAAAACTTCAAGTACTAATTTCCCTTTGGAAAAATTCATTTTAAATTAATTTCTGAAAATACAGAATTACATATTCACTATGTAAAATAATCAGTATACTATTTCACCTTTCATTCTTATTCAACATTTTCTGATCTCTTTCCTTGGTATATTGTGAACATAAAACCAGAATTCAACAAGTTTCATTATGTTCAAAGTTCTTCCAAATGTTAGCTAATCCCATGCCAAACATAACCTACAATGTGAAATGACACCATATAAAATGTGAAATGAACAAGAATGAAATTTAATAGTACCTGAATATCATCTCTTGAATAAACAATATACAACATCTACCCAAAATTCCTACAAACATAATTCTTTTAACAAGCAGTTAAATCCTTGCAAAATTCTAAGAGCAAATTTTGATGTTATAGGTTTTCACACCTTTGTTAATTAACTACTGTGACATGGTGGGAAAAAACCTTGAAAACCCAAATCATATTTAGAATCAACACATTTTTGCTACATTCCCACCAAAAGTCAAGGCTGTAAATCATCTAAATAAAAACTTAAGAGAAATGAGACGTATGTATCACACACCATCATGCAAGTTTCTTATATGCAAATTTATTACCAATAACCAAGATGATACCTTATCATCACTTCAAACATAAAAACTTATGTTTCTGGGTCACCATGTTTATTCATCTTTCTTACTCTTAAGTGTCTTCATGACAGAAGAGCTTTATAGCAGGAAGAACCTTAAACTTATGACCTGCCAAATGGACGGTTACTTGGGCCACTGTCTTGCTCCCAAACCAGCCACCACTTTGAAGCAACCTCCTCCTCCAGATCTCTCGTTCTCGAAGCACCATATTTATTCATCTCTCATGCCGCTACCCTCACCTAACAACCTAACAAGGAGTTCATGGCAAGAAGGGTCACAAACACACACAAGAGCCTGGCCATGGAAGGGTGGCTTGGCCTTGTCTTGCCCCCAGCTCGCCCCCCTCCCCCTACCACCACCACTATCAACCCCCCTCAAAACCAAAACAAACACGTCAGTGTCAATGTCATTCCACCATTCCAACAGGGTTTCAGCCATTTCTAGACCCACTGGGCACACCCGACCATTCTGAAAGGTAAGGTTAGTCTTACAATGATGCATGCGTATGTGTAAAAGGGGGAGAAATGTGGAGAAGAGAAGGCGAACACAGCATCCTGTCAGCGATGCCCTACCTTTTGAAGGGAGCTAAGAAACAAACGCTTCCATTTTTGAGCGTTCTCCTCACTGTCGAAATTGTACAACTGCGAGTCTGTATTGGATGTGGCAGGAAACATTTTTTTCATTCTATCTGTTTTCTGGACATCCGAATAACCTGTATTGTTTACAGCTCAACATGGTACGCAATGGGCCATATCCATGCCTGCCTTGGAAACCTAGCCTAACACCCGGCCTTCACTGATCACTTCTGCTTATCTGCCCAGTGTCACATCACTTTTAAAGGTCTGCGCTACAGCCTCACCGCCATGGGTAACATCGCACTTTGTATTTTAGGTTACATTTTTATGTGGCAAAATGCCAGTGCAAGCCTCTCCATCAACCGTCTTAGGACAGGTGATCCTGCACTGAACAGTATTGCCAACTTCCGCAAGCCAAACACCGCCACCAGATTCAATCTGCGCCAACCTCACCCACCACCACCGGCCACTCTCCTTAGTTCTTCTAAGCTATTCAGCACGACGGTATGACCCCTGGAAACCGACGGTACGACACCCTTGAGCACGACGGTACGACCCTCAAGCAAGATTAGGGCTTCCTGAAGTCTGACGGTACAATCAATGAGGGAAATGGTTCCAACTTTGAGTACGAACCCTGAGCAAGATGGTATAATCCTACAAGCACGACGAACTAACATTTGAGCCCAGTGGTACAAGCCTTGAGTACATCAGTACGATCCCTAAGCACGGAGACGCAACCCTTTTGCACAATGGTACGGCTCTTCAGGACAACGGTGCGATCCCTCAGCATGTGGCTTCTATCCTTGAGCAAAACAATATGATCCCATGTACAATCCTTGAGTACAATGGTAAAATCCTTGAATATGACTGGCACACCTTTGACCTGACCCTTAAAAGACATGGTCGTCGCGCCTGTCAGGAGATCGAAGACCAAAATTGTCTGCTTAAGTCACTAACCAATCTGCCATATGGGTCTCAATACACCACAGGTAATAGGCAAACCTTTCTCTCTCCTTGTGGATCTTTGCCAGCTGATGGATCGATCCTTGAGAGTGGCCTCGCTGATGATCAAACGATGAATGTTTAAAGGAAATTACTTCGTAAAGGGTTGATTCTCACAGGTTAGAATGTCTTAGGTATACCTCTCTAAATCCCCATCCATTTGCCTCCATGCTTGTTTCAATTACAGTATAAACCTGGGCACTATTTTCTTACCTGAACTCAAACTGAATGGCGTAGAGGCCTTAAGACAGCCTATAATCATTTCTCTACCAGCTTAAACTGTACGGGGAAGGGGTTATACAATCGTAAAGCCCCATCTCGATCTTTCTCACCATCAAGAGCCTTTTAGAAACTTCTGCATATCACCCACATTCACAGACTCATAACTCATTTCATCACATTCGTCTAACTACCCTTATCAGTAATATCTACTTCTCCAAGAGCAGCGATCACACTTGTGAAACATACCTAGTTTTGGTCTGATGGGAAATGTGACCAACTTGCTGATGCTTCATGACCCATGTGTTTGCACGCAGTTCTTATTTGCCACAATGACCCATGTGTTTGCACGCAATTCTTATTTGCCACAAGGCAAATCATGACTTTAGATTTGCTTTTGTCTATGTTGTCTCTGTTTTCGTGGCAAAAGGGATGAAGGAGAGCTTTTCTCCCAAGATGGGATCCTGGTGATACGTTTGTTTCCCGACATGAAGTTTTCTGCAGCATATTTCCTGCTAGATAATGTTCTTTTCGAAGCCTCCATTCACCGTGTCCCATCATTATTTTACGTCTACTCGCTTGAATTTTCTCAACCAAGAACCAGACCAACAGTGAAGTTCATTCAGGTCTCCTTGTATGATAATATGATGCAAGCCTCACATTTTTCTTCCCTCGTGAGCTTGGCTTCATTCGCAGCCATGCTCAAGTAAAAGCCCAATCTTTCTGGCAAGGTATTCATATAGACCAAGAACAGTGGTCCCAGAACCAAATCCTGCCGTACGCCAAGAGTGACTTCAACCCATTTTGAGAAGGCTCCAATAACATACATTCTTTTTCACCTTTCACCGAGACATCATCTTTCCAGTGAAAGACTTGCCCTCTTATTCCTACCTGAATATCAAGCTTCTTTCTTCAAACAGTGAAATTAGAATTCCCTTCCTTGTGTCGTCTTGCCACTTCCTAAAGCCTTCTGCCTTTAGGAGTTGGGTATATAAACATCCATTAAACACGTTAATTTCTTTATTCTACTTTTCATATTTTCTTTTCGCCAGAGGGCCATGATTGGTTCGTGTAGAAGATTAAAAAAAAAAAAAAATCCTTAATCAGTTTGTTCCATTCACCCATTTCTGATACCATAGTTACTTCCTCAAATCTTTTCTGAAACGATTTTTACTGAATTTCTTATTGTTTTCGTTTGCTTTGTATTTGCGTCTTTGATGAACTGTTGACCACCGACTTCGTCAGACTGGATTAGATACTTTAAAGTTTTGATCAACTTATTCCTAAGTCATTTTTTTACAAGATGGTTATGTTTCTGGTCTCTAACCTACAACCGTAACTTAGTTCTCTCAATTCTGGTACCACCTTTAGGTGTCTGGACATTCTTAATCAGTTCTTTGTACTTAGCTAAAGTGTGATAACCAAATTTGAGAAGCATATTCTACTTTCAATATAAGCTGTAAATCGTCTGCTTAGCACTTCTTTTGTCCGTACACTTCAAGCTGTATGTGTGATTACTATTTGTGTCAAAGGGAGATGGTTCTGCATTCTTGTTCCCACCTTCTCTTAACCTTGCATATTTTTACCATGTCTTTACTCCTGTGTCCAAAAACAGACAGCCATACACCAGCCTACGCCAGGTTAACACTCATCGACCAGTCCCACGGGAAGGGTGAACATCTGGGATTGGCTGTGGGCTGAATGCCGCACCCGGGATTTGAACTCATGGAAGGAAGAACATGCCTCATGGTCAGTAAAGCCAACCACTACACCATAGAGGCCCAAGATTCCCAATTCACGGGGATCACTCATAAAGCCGGCTAGATTCACGAGGCGACACCTGGTCAAACAGTGTGGAGGTGATGTGTGCACGACTGTGTGGGGTTAGGTACAGGTTGCTCAAGACAAGTAGAAGTAAACATTATTTCTGCTTGGAAGTTGAGTGTACGTATGAAGTGGTAGGAGGCGTCAAGCGCCGTGGGGAAGTATAATATAAATATACTGAATGCCAAGCATGTTTAAGTTTTACCGTAACTACGAATCTTTTCGTTTCTTTATGCAGGTGTTGGATGTCTGTAGTTACTGGGCAGCCGTTGGCTGTTCTGAGTAATCCGTTATTGCGTGGTGTCCACCTTTGTTGTATTTGCATGCGACAGTGTGGCATGACCACACAGATGAGGCATACTTTAAGGTACAGCGGATGAACTACGATTCAAACTAGAAGCAAATCTCTGAAAACGGAAATTTCCGAAAATATTACCAATTTTAAATATTTTCTTTTCGCACCAACGTTCGTCTTGGATGATAGAAGGGATCAGAAGATACAATCTTGATGAGACCAGCCGAAGATCATCCCTCTACTGTTCGTTTCAAACTGCTTCAGTGGATCAGTGGTCGTCTTTCTCATGAATTTCTGACACAACAGGTTCATCTCCATAGTCAGCCAAAATCATACCCATCGCAGAAAATACTACGTAATTCTTTAGCAACAATGAAATCTAAATTAATGATGTATTCAAACCAAGAAGTCAAGGATAACCAAAAACTAGAACTTCTAGTTTTGGTTATAACGGCCAACCCAGGTAGCGGTCGTGATGGAGGGATAGAGTCCCTATCCATACACGAACTACCTAATGACCGACCACCCCTCTTGCTACGTCTCGTTCAAATCGGCGCCAGTAGCTTCTGAACAAACGATAACAATCCCTGAAAAAGGTGTTTCAGAAAAAGGTCTCGTGAGTTGATGATTCACAGGACGTATATACAAGTATGGAAACACATCTGGATTGTCCCATCATATCTTTGTTTACAGTCTTTGAGAAAGATAATCAGCTTTTTTATTAGGCTATGTTAGTCATCCAATTTGTTATTCATATATTTTCTTTTTATTTCCTTTAAAACAATATTTGTTTTAACGCTGATCTTTGTTGGCTATACTTGTTGCTCTGGATTATATGTTCTACGGTAGAGGTTTCTCGACGAGTGTTGACGTCTTGATGGGATGGTTCTTGATATCAGTTGGCAATGATGGATGGAGTATGTTGCACTAGGTCTGTCCGCATCTGAGGGTTTGATGGTCGGTCGAACTTGTCGGGTTTTGTGCACTGACTCTGCCACAGAACGAAATAAAGGCCATACAAACAATATCATCAACAAGTCAGATACACAAAACCAGTCATAATATTAACGTACAAAGGCCAGTACCCGAGAAGTCCACGCTCAAAATTAACTTCTTCAGTGAATTTACAAACGAGAAATCATTATAAGATTATCGTTAGAAATGGTCCCAGCTTACTTCATGATTTTCTTCCTTACACTGATGATTGACTTCAAATTCAACAGGTATCTTTCTTGTACCACTGGAAACATGCTACATGTTTATGAAACTCATTCTCAGTTATCCTGAGGGTGGTGATTAATATAAGGCTTCCCTAAACTATATTTTTGCACAGAGGATATCGTCAATCTAGTCTCCACCAAAGAGCTCTACATATCCTTCACGGAAATGGTAAGCGATCTTAGGTATAGAGGCCTCCACAGCAACGAGGAAGGAATTAGTGACATTTTGGAGCTTCTTTCTGTCATCTGCCGGGAGAGATGCCCAGTCTGTTTTCCTGAAATTAAATCTAATCGGAGACGGACTGCTAACGGGCGAACAATGGCTGGACATTAGACAGCAGAACATAAATGACGGTTCTGGCTTATACCTTACACCTCCACAATTCTTAAAAATAATATTGAGAACCTCTGTAATTCCAATGACATACAACATTTGTTATTATTTTTGGGCTTAGGCGAGATGCCATGGGAAATGGTGAGCGATTACCTCCGTTGACTCCACTGAGGAAGACCTAGCCAAGGAGTGCTGGCTAAACGAGGCCACAGAAACGACGGCTTACAATGGTGTTTCTCTCTGATCCTCTTTTGCCTTTTTGAAGCGAACGGAGAGGAGTAGCTACTGAATACATGAGCCTGGTAGTTCCTTCTGAGTTAGTCTCAATGAATTGTGTTCCACGACCAGCACAGCTTGCTTGGCAACAATGCACAGTGACGATGTAACTGCTAAAGCAAAAAGGGTAATTAGGTTTAGGATTCTCTTAAGTCTCAATCCCCATCTTCCCTTACCACATGAAACTTTACACTTTGTCAGGCAAACTTCCTTCAACATGCACCAATGTTACCATCCCCAGTATGGACTTCGGTGATCCTTTGCAGTTAGTACAGTGTTTCCTAAAGTACCACAATTTCCAAACTGGCTCTCATTGAATCTATTCCCAAGACGAGATGGCAGAGTTTAAGATCTTTCTCAATGTCCTGACTGTTGACACGAAACAACGTAAGGGGTTCTGTCCATACGGTACGCTGTAACTGGGCATTCGGTACATCCAACAGTAACCTCTTACTTCGATTTCTCCAAAGTCAAGGCGACTTCGAGGGTCTTACATTGCTTTTTCTACACAAACCTGATAATGATAAAAAAAAAAAAGATCACATCCCCACCTGAAAGTTCCTCTTTAATATCCCTTTCGCTTATTTCCAAGACATCAAATGCAGAGAACTACTGCCATGCATGAACTCATTGTCATCTTAAAGTAGGCAACATGTGACAATGAAACTCATTTTTTTTTTCACAAAATTCCTTTGCTTGATCGACTGACCAAACCTCAAAGTGGTCACCACTTGCCAGTTTCCTTATTAGTTAAACGGGTCCAGCTTGGCCAACAAAAACCACCTTGATCAAGAAAGAATATAGGAATCCAAATTTAGTGTAAGCAGTAATATCTTTTCCGGTGTCATTCGTCGATCACTATACTAACTACATCCTGTCGGAGTAGTAGTGGATGGTGTTTAGGGTCAGTGAGGAGGGTGTAGCGAGGATCAAAGACCTCACATGGGTGGACAACCCTATAACAGAGATGGTTCCCTCTTAAACAATTTCCTGATTGTGACTATATGGCAAACAAGAAGTCGAGCCTGTGTTATGTTGAACGGCTGCAGGCTGCGGGTTGAGTTCTCTTACTGATCATCTTGATGTTTTAGAGAAATCCTACATGCCACATATCGAAAAATCTCGAGTGTTTGGCGAGAACCAAGAACACCAGCAGAGTTAAGCTTGTCGCAAAAATTGCGGGAAAAGAGAAAGCTTCGACCCGAGAGCCGATGTTTGCTCCACCCTGGCTCACTACAGAATGCCGCCTTGGCTACTTCGCCGAGGCGGGAGTAGTAGTCACGCCAACCCAGTTATTCTCATATTTCATTAACTTCACCTCTGTACATATCTTAGACTTACACGGTTGTATGATCTGTGCACTGATTAGACCTTTTTCATTCTGTCCATATAATGATACGCTCAGAAACGTTTTTTTTAATGTACATGATTTTTTTATTTTAAATCTAAATCACACCTACTCTGTAAAATAAAGGTAGTCTTCTGTAGTAAACCTACCTCATTTGAGCATCTCGGATTCGATATGACGCTATTTCTATTTCCATAAAATCTTTGCACATAATATATAAAGTGCTATTCTGCGAACATTATCAAACGCAGAACAATAGTTCCTAACTCTAATATATAACATAAATACTATATGAGACTAAACTATTTCTCTTTATACAGATAGAAATAGATAGACAGGTAGATATAAATATCACACGTCATTAATAACAGAAAACGCCAAAGAAATATACTAGCGGCTACCTCCGGAAACTTACGCCATGTTGGCGCGAATCTGCGCCAAGTTGGCTACACTGCCTCTGAGTAGGTGATTGTGAGCCTGGGCCGTGCGTCTATAGCGCCGCGATAAAGTGGCGGGGCGCGGGAACAGCTGAGCATCGCACTCACTGCCAACTCGCGTTAAAGCTGCGCGATTACACACCCAACCCAGATTGGGAACCAAAGTGAAAACCCCTGAACTTAATGAAAATAATTGGCCGGTCTTTATCCCCAATACTACGATAATAAGTCTGTTAAGCAACGTAGCAGTCCATAATGTAACAGAAGGAAAATTACATTAGCCAATGGATGAAATAACACTGTGATTAATCAATGGTGCATAAAGGGAGGCAGCTTTTCACTAGTGGGCCCTGTTTGTTAACCTTGCATTTCTCTTACAGAGACGATTTTCCAGTGTTACCGACCTGCGTGTGTAATTACCTATTTGTACGGAATGATGGTGGAGTTCGACACTTGGGTAGCCCCATCTCTCGAGCCTTCTCTATCATCATACAACTTTTCAACATATTGACAGCATTTGCAGTTTCATCAGTTTGTTTATGCCTTACATCACTTGCTTACATACTACAAAATACTTCTCTAAATCTTTACCATTAAGTTTCTAGCTTAGTTTCTTGGTACAGTACAGGAAGGAAATCCTAAGTTTGTACGTGTTGTGATTATTATAATATTCATTCATAGGAGAAGGAAAGCTTACTACGCTCGTGGGTCTCTCTCTCTCTCTCTCTCTCTCTCTCTCTCTCTCTCTCTCTCTCTCTCTCTCTCTCTCTCTATATATATATATATATATATATATATATATATATATATATATATATTTTTTTTTTTTTTTTTTATACTTTGTCGCTGTCTCCCGCGTTTGCGAGGTAGCGCAAGGAAACAGACGAAAGAGATGGCCCCCCCCCCATACACATGTATATACATACGTCCACACACGCAAATATACATACCTACACAGCTTTCCATGGTTTACCCCAGACGCTTCACATGTCTTGATTCAATCCACTGACAGCACGTCAACCCCGGTATACCACATTGCTCCAATTCACTCTATTCCTTGCCCTCCTTTCACCCTCCTGCAAGTTCAGGCCCCGATCACACAAAATCTTTTTCACTCCATCTTTCCACCTCCAATTTGGTCTCCCTCTTCTCCTCGTTCCTTCCACCTCCGACACATATATCCTCTTGGTCAACCTTTCCTCACTCATTCTCTCCATGTGCCCAAACCATTTCAAAACACCCTCTTCTGCTCTCTCAACCACGCTCTTTTTATTTCCACACATCTCTCTCACCCTTACGTTACTTACTTGATCAAACCACCTCACACCACACATTGTCCTCAGACAATATATATATATATATATATATATATATATATATGTGTGTGTGTGTGTGTGTGAGGATATTCCCTCAAAGGCCCAGTCCTCTGTTCTTAATGCTACCTCGCTAATGCGGGAAATGGCGAATAGTATGAATATATATATATATATATATATATATATATATATATATATATATATATATATATATATATATATATAACCCCTAAAACTCTTTACCCTGGCTTACGGCAATTTCAAGGGTGCACTACATTAAACAGCAGGGACAGGTTGGTAGGATTCCTTCGAAGAGAGAGGTTCTTTGACGAAACTATTCTCTACGTCAAATGAACATGATGTTACAGTCTCGCCAAAGATGACTCCAGAGGCGGTGTAACGTCAAGCAGGCGGAGTCCGGTAACACCTATGTAAACAGAATGCCAGTCACCGGAAGATGTCCAAGAGAAAGCAGCAGGAGGTCAAGAGAAGACTGCAGGGGCTGAAAAAAGAGAAGGGAAATGGAGTTGGGGTGAGAATATCGGTAGACTTTTGGGTAGAAGAGGAAAATGTTTTGGAAGGAGGTAAATTGTGTGAGGTGAGCAAATTCAGAGCAGGTGAGGAAGTGTTGACAGGCAGAGGTGATGAGCGAGTATTTTGAAACAATGTTCAATTAGAAAACACAAGAGTGGCAGTTGTGGGGTGTTTGGGTCGGGGAGGTATGCTTAAAGAGTCATGGCAAGTGGATTGGCGAAGAGAGGAGTTGGTGAAAGCTTTACGTAAGATGAAATGTGGCAAGGCGGCTGGAGTGGACGGGACTGCATGTGAATTTCTCAAATAGGGGAGCGACAGTGGTTAGTTAGGATTTTCAACGTATGCATGGCTTCAGGTTAAATACTTACGGATTGGTGGAATACCTTGTAGAGCCATTTTATGAAGGCAAAGGGGAATATCTGAATTAGAGAGGTATGTAGTGTTGCTGACTGTACTTGTTAAGTTGTATGGAAGAGTGGTGACAGAGATAGTGACAGCATCCATTGAGCATCTAAACGAGGAGGAACAATGTGGCTTCAGGAAGGGTAGGGAAAGTGTGGTTTGGGTAACTGCTTTGAAGAACGTCTGTACGAAATACGTAGAGAAAAAAAGTTTTTATGTGGCATCTAGGGGTCTGGAGGCAGCATATGACAAAGCCGACAGAGATGCTTTACGGAAGGTGTTAGAAATTGTGTAGTGTGCGAGCGTTCATCAAGGCGTGTGTGAGAGTAGGAAGAGAGGAGGGCGAGTGGTGGTTCCTGGTGATGTTGGGTGTGGGGCAATGGTAAGTGACGTCACTACGGTCAAGAACCTATACAGGATATGGCAAGAGGGGGGGGGGGATAAACTCGTCAGTATAATGATATAATAAGATCAAAGCAAGAGTGGTAAGTACACGTTGTATCAGAGAACTCGGCGGGTTTCGAGTTCTCTGGATGTCAAAATACATCACTATTATTCAAACTCTCATCAAATTTAATCCAAGTGTATTACAGAAGTGGTTTATGACACCGTCGGCCCTTTTGAATAAAAATCAGGTTATGGTACTTGATAACATAAAACAGTTGATTAGAGCAATCAAGGGGGTTGTGATCGATGGAAAAAAAATTATATAAATTTGCGAGGCTGTATCATAAGTACACTCTCGTCAGCCAACTCACACCAAACGAGTCTACATAAATTTCCCTACTAGAGATGTAGCGCAGCCTTGGGCTGTAAGAACAATTTTGTAAAGGTCTTGGGGAACAGGACAGCTCTTTCACAGAAACTGGTCCTGAGGTAATCATGAAACACAAATCATCTTTCGATCAACCACGTTCGTTCTAGCAGTCAGCCTCAACTTGATTCATGCATCCAAACCTAACGCCTACCCCTCGGACAAAACCACGGTCATATATATATAAACTGGGTAACATGACTGAGAAACGTTGACTGGGAAACTTACCCCACTACTCGCTCGCTCGCGCCCCCCACTTTCGAGGTTGGTCCAACAATGGCAGGTCTTCGCGGGCGGAACAATGAGTTGCTACCTGACTAAGGATGTAGAGTAAAAAGATCCAAGACGTGATAATTTGTGAAAGTTATCTCCTCCAGAGGAAAACAAAAACAAAGTGTTGAGGGTGAACGTCGATATATGACATATATTCTACGCTATAGTCGTGGTTATGGGCTCGGAGGGGGAAATTTTGATGGGTTATAGAACACCTATTTTCGTTTTTTTCACAACATAACGAAACCCCCTGACGCAATAGGTAAACACCTATTTGGTTTTTATATATCGCATGACGAAACACGGGAAACCACAGGTGTAAAACTACTTCATATTTCAAAGTATGACAGACTGACACATGAAACCTAAGGTAAACCCACATATTTTTCTCTATAACCTCTGGAGACCTGACCTTTCTTTTGGGGGGATGTTTTAGCTCACAACATCTCCCACACCAGTAGCAACACTGATGCCCTCGGAAAATTGACCCCTGATGAAATGATTCAGTTTTGTTGAGACATACAACACCTACCAAATTGTATGTTCCTTGTAGGTAGTTGTCATGTCACTTATTTCATGTCTGTGGATAGAAATCTGAGATCAATAAATTTCATTTTCACGTCAGGAACAAGAACACCCATGAAAAAGAATATCTGGATATTTCACGAGCCAATGAGAACCTCAGTTTCGCAGCTGGAGCCCTATGGCCTCCTTAAATAGCCATCCCTAGAGAAGTCGGAAGCAAGGCCTGTTTACAGAATCACTGATCAAAATACTCAATGGCGAAAAGGTTAACAATCTATTTCAAAAATTAAGCAACTTAGGGTAGCTTTGTACTTTAATTTAATCTGACCCAGAACAAAAACGCTGGTGCCGGGCAATCTTCAGATGATACAGATATAATCCTTATATCCCTATATGATAAAGACATTAATAGGAATATAAACACTCCATGCGCTCCTGCCACGCGTTTTTCCAATTACGAAAGAAGATATTATTGGATACACCACCATAATGAGAGTATAACGTTAGCAATGCTTTAAAAAGATGGGTCATCAATACAATACATCCAGTCAATCTAAAGATACATCTGTTGTTGGCACGACATCAATTTACATGCGGTAAACCGTTATCATTTTTGCCGCTAGAGAGGCTAAACGGAATCTTACCCTCGAAGCACCAGCGTCACTTGAAAGCATCAATA
This sequence comes from Panulirus ornatus, assembly GCF_036320965.1. Classification (NCBI taxonomy): domain Eukaryota; kingdom Metazoa; phylum Arthropoda; class Malacostraca; order Decapoda; family Palinuridae; genus Panulirus; species Panulirus ornatus. The sequence continues at coordinate 24,857,873 of NC_092225.1, read as the reverse complement.
TCCCTTTCATACAAACTATCCAAGCACCATCTGTGGCCGGCCTACATCTGGTCTTAACTTGTCGAAATACGGATGGCGTTAAGACAAGGGACAATAGCATATTATGAAATGTTAAAAGGAGATATGTTATCGGCAACACAGATCATCATTATCCAGGAAACGCAAAGACGGGACGTCAGGGTTAAAAATATCTCAAAACTTTCATTGTGCTTCACTCCTTCACATATATCATGGCGTTTCTTCCATGCTTTGAATACTCTTTTTTTTTTAACCGCGCTTACCCATACCAACCCCTTCCTTATGGGTGTCACCAGGTACACCTAAAATTTACACGTTTTCACATGAAGTTTATATATATATATATATATATATATATATATATATATATATATATATATATATATATATATATATATCCTGGGGTGACTATGAATAAAGAAATCCCAAAGTATAAAGACGGAATACTACCCATGTATCTCCTACTTGTCGTAAGTGACTAATAAGGGAAGGAGGAGAGGACTGGAAATAATCTGTGTTAGTTTCCAGCTCACGCGGGAGATATCACACACACACACACACACACACCAGGTCAGAATTCGATGTCTCTTCCCTACATCTTGATACTTATGAGAACAGTGTAATAACAAGCGCAAAAAAACAATAAAGTTACTGGGTAAAGCAATATATCAACTAATCTGTCTGTTTTCCTGAGCATATCATAACAGTAAATTACTTATACCTTACTTAACATAAAAGCTCATCCTCATCAACCACTTAATTAGCTTCCCATGTACACTTTTCGTCTATTACTTACTTTAATATACAACCTTTCCTAACTCCAGCTTGCCGCACGCCATTTTCATCTCTCACGTTTCAAAGTCTTTGGGCACTGTTGCACATAATTAACACAACAGCTGACACGACGATATGACTTGCGTGCATAAACAAAATATGGGGAAAAAAGAAAACTGAATATTCAGAAACGTCGACACTGTACTGGTGGTTTAAACCAGGGTCACCAACGTGCCTCCATAGTGAAGAGCAGGACATACTGGTCGCTATGGTCGTTCTTTGTACATCAACCATCAGTACAAGATGCATTCCCTCTGAGCCGACTGACCCATAGATAGGTCATCTCGATCAGATTAGACTTTTTAAAGAGTTACAGGTAACTGACTTGGAATTCGGCTGATAAAACTTCATGGGATATATGAAATACAAGATTACTGGAAAGTACTGAGTGAAAGGAAATGTATTTTTATTCCCAAATGTTTGCTTCTCAATGTCTGTTGCTGGTTACTGACTGTGAGCACCTGTAAGTAATTACGATAAAATTGCGTCCATATATATATATATATATATATATATATATATATATATATATATATATATATATACTTTGCAAAAACTATTGATAAGTTTCTCTATATTATACAAATAAAGCGCGTAGCGAAGTTCACCGTTGCATATTGCTGTACTTAATGGCTATCAACAGTAGAAAGGGTTATTACGCCACAATCCATACCATGCTTTGAACAAGAGTACAAAGAAAAGGCCAATCACGCTACCATTTGCTGTACTTTAATGTTGGCTAGGTTGCATCGCGGCGGGGTGGGCCTGTGTCCTACTCAAGTTGCAGTTGGAAGTGCATTGCAGCATTACTGGTCGCTAACTACACACTAGTACAACACAATTAAAAAAGATATTAATATCAGTGGGAGGTTAATTATCGTGAGTCACTGAGGACGTGAACGCTTACATCAGCGTCTGTGCCACGTCGAAGATACACAGCCTATCATAAGGCAATTATATATATATATATGACCAACTTTTTGAAAGTCCTGGTGTTACCCAGAACCTTTTTAAAGGCTCTAGCAGCCCAAGACTGCGCTACTTCCAGTAGGATGAAAATGCACACTTCTTTGGAGTGAGAAGTTCTTTGACAAGACTGTAATACCAGTGATATACCGTGACCAAAGGCGCGGTGTAATGTCGCGCAAATTCAGCCCTGTGGGTCTGCCAAGTCACTCTAGGGTACAATGGCCCGGGATTTAAGAGGATCCTTAATTAAGGGCAACTTGATGGTTAACTTACCCTCTGAATGACAGACATACACCAAAAATAAAGTGACCAGTTGGGAAGAACCATCACAGAGGAATAAATTCATATCAATGGAAAAACTGAGACTTCCTCGCACCAGGTTCTTGCGGTATACTTTTTCTTAGCCTGAATATGAGAGAATGAACCTCGAATCTACATACGGGTGTCTCGCTCGCATGCCCTAGTTCCCCGGCGGCGTTGTGGTCTGCAGCGTGATATCGGGGGGCGCCATCAACAATGGCTTGGGAGGACCTGGACGGTGCCGGATGTGTGGACATCCCGTGAAAGGGAGAGGAAGAGGAGGAGGAGGAGGAGAGGCGGCCCGGGGCCTCAGTAGCCGGTACTGGGTTCCTCCAGGAGTCGGTCTCCCGGCCAGCCTCACTGTCTGCCCCGCCGTTCTCCCGAGCACACGCCACAACACGAGAAGTCGCCACGAAGAACAAGAGGAGGATGAGGGCGGTTATTGTGGTGGTGCTTGCCGCCACAACCATCACTTCCGCACAGGTATTATTACTATTATCATTATCATTATTATCATTATTATTGACATTATTACCACTTATTATTATTATTATTATTAGTAGTAGTAGTAGTAGTAGTAGTAGTAGTAGTAGTATCATTATCATTATTATTATTATTAGTAGTAGTAGTAGAAGTAGTAATAGTACTAGAGTTGTAGCTGTAGTTGTAGTGTTAGTACTAACTGCTCGCACTTTCCCGCAACGTGCCTTTGAATTAATGATAATCATAAGGATAATGATTATCATTATTATTATCATTATTATGTATAGTTTTACTTCTAGGGCACCAGTGAAATTAATTATAGAAGTGGAAAGAAAGGTCTATTTATGGACTCCTGAAATTAAGCCGTGTCTCACAAGGGTGCTAATAACATGAAATGACATCAAATAACATTACAATGATAAAAAACAAGACGAGAGTGGGGGAGGGGGGGAGTGAAAAAAGAAAATGCGGGGTCATTTAAACGTTAAACCAATGAAACCTGCTTAGAAATGACGACACCCCATGAAAACTTAACTTCTAGTCATCGACAGTATTTGGAGGGACACAAGAGACTTCATTAGCGTTGGTATATCTATTTCCACCACACAACACTGAAAATCAATGACAACTTTGGTCGCTAGAAGTAGTTAGATGACGTATTTCATGTGCTCTGAAGAGTTTCTACGGAAACATAAATTGGGAACATGGAGTTCTGAAAGCCATGGTATAAGTCACTGTTATAGAAGGGTCAGTGAAGTTTACCATGAAGTGGGAACTTGTATGATACAGTGAAATGGGAACATGTATGACGACGTCAATTGTGTCACAATAAACAAAGTAAAGACAGAACGACTAAAGGATGACACATGTTCGTAAAGATGACCTGAATTTCAAGTATGGAATAAGAACAGTGGACGAATGGTTTAAACTGAGCAATAAACCTGAGAACTTGGACAGCGTACTTAAAAAAAAAAAACCTGTATGATACCAGAGTGTGTTCACGAGATGGGGTGTCCCACACATGTACAACTCCCTCCACGTACACTACGAAATACGTAATCACGAAAAGGTGTTTGCGTATATATGTCCCATCATAACACCAGGATCCCTTTCTATAAGGGCTCTGGTGTTACACAACCAGGACCCTTTTTTTTTTACAAAGGCTCCTGGATCTCCTCCAAGCAAGCGCCACTTTTCACAAGCCGGAATAGGACGAAATTCTTTTTATGAGTTCTTCTATGAGACCAGCTCTGTTTCGTTAAATGATAATCCTACGGTGTCGCTCATGGTGACTCTCTTCATTCGTGATATAACCCCAAGCAAGGGTTTCAGACATTGTATAAATACAAGGACGACCCGGCACCACGTGTCAAAACCCTCTCCCCGTAACACACACACACACACACACACACACACACACACACACACACACACACGGCAAAGGCAGGTCTGTCTTGGGACCTCTTGACTTCCGGGAGGTCCGGAGCTAATGTGGAAGACTAACGCGCAGAATAGATTGCATCATGACCATTAACTTCAGCACCCGTTAGTTACTACGATTTCCCTTTTGCATCCCGTCGGCCGCAACAGTACTGTGCAACGCTGCAGGTGTGGCTCACCACAATACCATCACTACATGTTCCTCAATAAAGGAAATTCGTAACAGATGATAGCGAAGCGAAAGCCTTTGTCGACCCGAATGGTAGACACCGGAATTCGATTCCCAGTAGCACAATTCATGAAATCACGTACAGATTCAGCTGCAGACTGCAATTCACCCTACAGTGACCATTTCAGGAATCCCTTGTCCCTAGGTCCTCTATCAAGGCAGATACTGAGACAAATCCCATCCTATTCAAATCTTCCCGCCTTTAACTGACAGAAAACGGACGTCTATTGATTTATTGTATGTCCAAGTTTATTCCATAATTCGTAGACTAATCTATACCCTATATTAAGTACTTCATTTGTTATCAAAAATATTACATGATCTGGTTGAATCAGGGCATGTGAAGCGTCTGGGGTAAACCATGGAAAGCTGTTTAGGTATGTATATTTGCGTGTGTGGACGTGTATGTATATACATGTGTATGGGGGTGGGTTGGGCCATTTCTTTCGTCTGTTTCCTTGCGCTACCTCGCAAACGCGGGAGACAGCGACAAAGCAAAAAAAAAAATATATATATATATATAATTATAATATATATATATATATATATATATATATATATATATATATATATATATATATATATATATATATATATATATATATATATACTGAATTTCACCGAGTCTATTTAACCCGTGTATCTATCTATCCATAAGGAATCAAATGAAACAAGCACCTAATCTCGTCCCAAGGTCTTAAAACACTAAATCTATCATAACAAGGTGACAGTCTTCAGCTCTCCGTCTTCGGGAGGTCCGGAGCTAATGTGGAAGAATCAAGGCCATAGACCCGCAGAAACGATTAGAAACCTGACTAACCCATTAGTTACTATGACTTCCCTTTTGCTTATGACGGCCGCATAGGCTCTGATGTCATGCCCTCCCACCGTCACAGCGTAACTCGTTAAAGCGTCAGAGTTAACGATGAAAAAAAATAATTTGGGCGGTTCGAAGCAACAATGGCTCACGGGGGAGAGGCGAAGCGCGGACGAAATGCACAGCTGCAGAGAGACAGAATCAAGTCATGCAATGGATGGTGTGGAATACTCCGGGTAAAAGGGTGGCAGGAATTGACTGGAGATCGGATACAATAAAGAGCAATTTGTGTATAGATGTGGCACGAATAGAAAAGCTGGTCTCCACCTCCGTAAATATGGTTCATATTCAGTACAGAGATGTGGAACAAGACATGTGATTGATCATGTGTTGTTCGTTAAGGAGGAGGTGTGGTTTGGTTAAGAGTTCGTTTATGTATACCGGTATAGTTTTATGGAATGATCTTACATAAACAGTCAAAGTTATTCTACAGACGTGCTAAAAAGAAAAGAAAAGAATACTCCGCTCTTTAATGTTAGTATTTAGTCGATAGGAAATCATTATACTTTGTATGTAACTCAACTGCAGTTTTCTACACTTCATCCATTATTCATTAATCTGAGCTATCACAACAGTTCTGAATGGATTATGAAGACCAAACTAAGAGTAATTGTTTGTACATACTTAAAGTGCTATCCTCAGTGATGTACACTGTACACTGTATGTACGGTCAAAAATAAACTAGACGAATTGTACAGTGATAAGAAGGAGGTGCTTGTCTAAGTGTGAAATGCATGATTGTCAACAAGCAAGACACGAGTTGATGACGTGTGTATGATGTCTAGGGCTGTCTGTACCTGAGTCACCCTATGTAAATCTAAAGGGATTTATCACCTTCTGTAAATCTAAAGGTATTTAACCATCATTAAAGGAAATCCATAAAATACTCACTAGCTTAAAATACCCAATAAAAGATAATTTTATCATCTATATCACAATTATAAGTAATCTCTACAGGCAAGTAGCACACAGTCATTCTAACTTCATCATCTTCGAAGAGAATGTCGTGATACAGAGCAAGAGTGATGGCCCACTGGAGACGGGAGAATATTACCGGCATATTACACCTGTGAAAGGTGGGAGGTCCGGAGCTAATGAGGTAGGCTCTCGAGACTACGGCTAAAGACAGACTTAGATACCCAGATTCACCCATTAGTAACCATGACTTCCCTTTTCATACATGCAGCCGCGTCAATTCATTCTAAGTCCAGGATGAACTATCATTACTCTTAATTTCCCAAGAATCGTAATATATATATAGCTTTTTTTTTTTTAATGTATAAGTGACAGGTGGCGCGCGATTGCAGTGGAGCCGCGTGAGGTGCAAGGGTTCGAGTCCTGCTGGGATTGAACGGAGTCAAGTTCAAAATGTTCAAAGTTATTTCTCTGATACCTAAAACGCTAATGTAAAATACTGAAACTCACAAAGAAACACCTAAAACGCTAATGTAAAATACTGAAACTCACAAAGAAACACCTAAAACGCTAGTGTAAATTACTGGAACTCACAAAGAAACACCTAAAATGCTAATGTAAAATACTGAAACTCACAAAGAAACCCCTAAAACGCTAATGTAAAATACTGAAACTCACAAAGAAACACCTAAAACGCCCATGTAAAACAGTAAAACTCACAAAGATACACACTGAATGATTTTCAAGGTGTATGAATTTAATCATGGCCTAGATATGACTTTTTTCAAGGAATAACTTACCAAGCACCAAATAAACTCGTTACGACTCAGTAACTACATATCTCCACAAACCTAAAAAAAATCAATACTCCGTAAGTCAAGTTCAGTTTGGTAAATTAACAAAATACGTATCGCGATGATATTACACTCAATAAAAATTATAGAACTTTTCCTACATATGCAGAACAGCTACCATAGAAATATTTAAATGGTAAGCCACCACAAGGGACACTGGAGCAAAGGACGCACCGAGAACCAAGACTTTGAGATATACAATCATACAACTTCATTATCAGTCAAGTATTACACACACACTGATCTTTAATTTGGTGCTTATAATAAATATCCCAATACATATTCACTAGAAAATATTATTAACTAATAATTCCTGAAATTTTCCCCTTCGCCACAAGAGTCTTTTCTACATTCCTAGTACCACAAATATTCAAGAAGCAACCTAACTTTAGTTATGGAAAGCTGCAACAGGAATATCTCGATACCTTCCATTAATAATAAAATTCTATTCTCCACATAGACGATATACTTTCAAAGTTTTATATTCAAATACTTTCATCTGTTAATATTACACCAGTATTAAACACTTATGTAATGGATAAAAGTCTCCAAGAAGGTTACGACAAAATATTCCAAGGCAAACCTTCAGTATTCAACTTCGTCTTCCCATGTCTTCATTTTTCCATAAAAAACTATGAATCTCTTATATGTACCTGATTTTCGATATATCAAAAAAAAAATCACAATAAATTATATCTAATGAAATATAAAACTACATGGGAAATCTGCAATATTCCACTAAAAGCCAACTTAACGTCTCTAAATTCCGAGGTTAAATACTTATTCATACCCAATGTTCGTCAACAAAATACAACAGTTTACCATCACCACATTTTCTGTAACAGTCATGTGAATCTCGAATTTTGGTTTTCTCTGACTAAATATCCCATTCAATCATGATCAGAACAACGTTCACAAAGGTTATATATGGGAAGCTTGTCACCTTTGGCTATGCAACTTACGCAATTATGCTGTAATGTTCCAAAATGAACTTCAACCGATTGACAACATTTCGTCGATGGCATAAGAGATGATAACCCGGTTTCTAAAACTGCCTTTATACTTCAAAATAAAGTTTCATGTGGTGAACGCAGATGTTTTCATCAATGACAGAGGCGTTATAGCTTCTACTTCAATATATATATATATATATATATATATATATATATATATATATATATATATATATATATATACTTCTATTCGGCAAAACATGTACAATGGTTTCCAACTGATGGTCTTAGAATTACCTTCAAGAGCCGGAAAATGTCTTTAAAGATTTTCCTGTTTGTGACTGTATAGACGTAGACAGCCTTGATGACCCCAGTAATTGGGGGGAAAAAAAAGGGGGAAAATTAATCAGTATCTTGACCGGGGCATATTATTTGTCCGTGCCTTGTCGGTCTCTCTCTCTCTCTCTCTCTCTCTCTCTCTCTCTCTCTCTCTCTCTCTCTCTCTCTCTCTCTCTCTCTCTCTCTCTCTCTCTCATATATATATGTGTATATATATATATATATATATATATATATATATATATATATATATATATATATATATATATATAAAGACTCGTAGACAATCAGGATCACAATTCACTCCCAATTCACATTACAATCTAGATTTAACCTAGCGCCTACGAAAGCCTAGAATCCATAATCATAGTAACAATATTTCCCACACATTCCAAGAGCAAATATGTCAAAGATGAATTGGTTCTCACCTTCTAATCATCAAACACTGTGGCTGTAGACAGGTAGACTTTCGTTAAGCAGGCTTCCTTGGGCATTAATTACCCTCCTGCTTTGATTTATCCTCTGTCCCGGGCGGGGAAAAGCGAGTGATTACTGAAATGTGAAAACTTACCTGTCAGTTTAGACCTCATTACTCTTCATGATGTGTGACTTCCATGATTTACGTACAATACTGGAATATACACACACAAATGCGTTCAGTTCAAATACCTTTTAATGTTTACATTGCAGGATGGGATATACATGTACACAAAAATGCGTTATTGTTGTTGATAAGGACATGCTTGACAACTATTTACGGTTCCTCTTATTACAGAAAAAATACCACCAACTGTGACACATGTGAAGTGCAACAGCACAAGATAAAAAAAAATATATTAATACAAGACTACGTGTGAAGAGCAATACGAAAGTACATCAAAATCCACTCATAAAAACAGTCACTCGTCCATTCTCTACAGCAGCCTTACATTCGCAGGATGTACAGAATATCGTTTAAAGGTATCTGACCGTACGCAAACCACACAATTTCACTTTCAATAAGATAAATCCAATATCATGTCCATAATATGCTCATTTGTCAACAGATAACGAACTCAGCGCGAGGGAGGGATGCGAGCCTGGAGTCTCGTCAGGGGATAGCGGAGTCTTCCCTCAACCTACCGACGCTGCCGTTGTTTCAGTCGCCTCTCCAACAGTTTCCACGATCCGGTCAGAACCTCCTCTCTCCCGCGCTACAGCTGCAGCTACCTTTCCCTGCTGGGCTGCCGACACTGGGTTCACAAAGACAGCAAATTCCAATTGGACAAGCGCTAACCGGACAGCTTCCAAGCCCTGTATACAGCCTGAGAGGAAATGGGCTAGGACCGCAGATACAGGGGCCTAGACCAAGGGCTAAATCAGCAGGGCCTAAGGCAGGGATTACTAGGTCTACAGCTACGAAGACTAGGACAGGTTTTACCAGGTTCTCGCCTTCAGGGACTAGAGCAAGTATTTCCAAATTCCCAGCAACTTGGGCTTGGCGGCACATTACCGAACTTCGGAAGACAAGGTCTTACCGGCCTCCCTGGTGGACTGAACAGACTAGGTGGTCTGGGTAACGGTTTACCGGGCCTGGGTAACGCTCTCGGAAACCTGGGTAATGGTTTCGGGGGCGTGGGAGGTAACAGTCTTCCAGGTCTGGGTATTGGTGTGGGAGGACAGGAACACGGTAACCAATTCCCAGGATTGGACGTCCATCCTATACTAGGCCGGAGAATCAGCCAGCAAGAATCCCTCTCGGAATTACTCCAGTTAGCAAATATCCTGGGCGAGGATGACCCACACTCGGGATTTCCCCCCTCGCATGCAAAGGGACATGACAGGTTCGCCAGCAATCGCTTCGCTCCCGCGAACGACGAAGTCGAAGACGACGAGCTCACCCTCCTCCTGCAGACTCTAAGTGCTTTAAGGTCGCTACCGCCCACCGGCAGTTCCCCCGTAAGTCAAGGGCTGGCCCCGGGCGTCTTCCCCGGCGTGGCACACCGCACTGGGCTGGGCGACAGCACGGGTAACACGGGCAACAGGGGACGGGCGGACCAATACTACACTCCGCGTGGGAGTGGAGACAGCGACCGCGAAGACCAGTTCAGATTCCCTAGCACTATCTAGAGAAGTTACCACTTCATCCCCCCACGTCTACTTCCATGCAAAATTAGAATACTAAATAATAATTTAAAGTAGTTTCATATTTAATCCGCAGTAAGGGGTGGCTTACTCTACAGTTGGTTCAAAATTCTAGACCTCCCATTTTTATTGGGCCTTAATCATCTCACACAATCGATATATATATATATATATATATATATATATATATATATATATATATATATATATATATATATATATATAAAAGAAAGATGTTCACCTTTGTATATCAATTAACTTGTTTGTACACAAACAAAAAATGCTAATAAATTACAGGCGACTAATCTTTATCCTAACCGTGACCTAGTTTTCTGATTTCTTAAAATATGAAGGGGTGGAAATGATAACATGAAGGGGGGGGGGGCTTCCAGCAACCCTCACATGTAGTAAATATCTGTACATGGCAAAATTCTTTGGCGAGTGTACAGCAAACATCTCCCTCTGTCCATCACGCTGATACGGATATGGGTTAAATAGTCTGTGCAGTGAGTGTGTGCACTGCCTGAAGAGTTACCCAGAACACCTGATGGGTTTCACGTTCTTTCGAATTTCTCTAAATTCAACCATTATTCTAATCATGTTTACCCAATAGCGTACTAGCTACGTCTCTTCGTTGTATATCAACTGACTTATATCTCTCTCTTGTGTCTCCCCTGATGATGTGATTATTACACGAAAGTGCACTTGGGAACTTATCGTGTTTCATTTTCCCCGTGGACTCATAGGAAAAACTAGGTATAGCTAATAACAGTGCAGTTATTACACCAAATAAGCTGAAAATGTTTCACCTTTCACTCCGTAAATTATGATTATATGAGAACACCAAAATTTATCAAGTACATAAGCGTATTCGACCAACCTAGGTCTACTTAGGAGAACATAAATCAACGAGAAGGGTATTGTCAAGTTGTAAATGTGAGCTAATATACAGAAAACAGTAACAAAGGTGTCTTTTTCATCCCCTCACACGAGATGTAAACAGATATTTCAATCGGGAAACAAGTTTTTTTTTTTATATTTATAAAGGCGACAATAAGTGGATGTATCTGAACAATAAATAAGAAGGCACCGTACTCTTCGGCATCAAGTGATTTATCTATTCATGCTTATGACTGAATATATAAGCCATCGCCGTTTCACCTCCTGAGGACGATCCGACCCTTGAGAACGAATGCAATGACCCTTGAGGATACTAGTACAGCTTGTCCTTTGACCAAGCTGTCATCATACCTATTGACTAACCATCGTGCTCAAGATGACTGGCCTGACCTTTCACCTTCCTCTCAAGGGCCAGAGCATAGGCCAGGCCATCACACCCAAGGGTCGTTACGTCGTATTCAAAGGTAGTATCATCGTGTTCGCAAGATTAGGCAGTTATAACTGCTTTTATTCTTAGGGTCATTAGGTATTCAAGACAGGCAAACCTAACTTAACGTCTTTCTGCAGGGCTAGGCTATCAGTTGCACCCCATGTGCCATCCACATTGTCTTGCCCCTACCATACCCTGGGATAAGGTTGTTTGACAAGTCCTGAACAATTACATAACTAAGATTAATAACTTGTCATGTTCATTATGGCTGAGGAAGAAATAAATGGTATAGAAAATATCGTAGTATTCAATTTACAGTTATCGTGCTTACGCTATTGAATACTTCTGATAAAAGTGAGACTCCCAACTATGTTTATTAAAATCGTATTATCCAATATAAAAGTAGGGAAGACCCTAAAATTATTTGAATAGTCGAACGAACAAACAGCAATCTAAGTGAACTGACAATATCGTTTACCAGAAATACAAGAGTTTAATTATAGAGACCAGAAAATGAAGCGAGTGTAGTGCAAACGTAAGCACAAACCAGCTTCATCTTACATACAACTGACAACGAACAAGCTAAAATCATGGCCTAAAAATATGGGTCGTAACGTCGTACTCAAGGGGTTAAGAAGGGACATAATTGCTGAAGAAATTCCCCCAGCGTGTGGCTGAGACCATATCACAACTCATATATATATATATATATATATATATATATATATATATATATATATATATATATATATATATATATATAAAGGCAAGAGGCAGAGCAAGTACATGATCAAAACTTTTCAGTTCTATTATGGACTCTGATGGTATGCCTCTGAACCAACTTCATACAGAGCAAATGTCTGAAATGACCGGATTGCCTGGCAACAAGACACTGAACAAAAAGTCTGAAGAGATGAGAAAACACTTGTGTTGCAAACGAGCGGGGAACATACCGAACAAGCTCAGTCAACAGGTGAATGGTGACCAATGAAAATTCAATAATTGACATGGAACCCCGTTCGCATCCATTCCCCTCCCCGTCCACATACGTACGGAAGTAATTATACACGAAAAACAATGTTCACTACCTATACACAAACGGCAGTTATAATACAAAACCAATACCATTGTTTCTAGCCCCAGAGCAAGATAAAACAACACATGGCGACGTAAAGGCTGTCAGACATAACACAAACCCGTATTCATAACATATATTACAACGTCAAGGCTGTGTTCATTTAAAGACCAGTATCAAAAAAGCTACTACTACGAGCAAGGAAACCACAGTATCCATATTCCTGGATGAAGAGCAGATCACGCCAAGCACAATCTTCCCTTTTCAACAACTCAAACTTGTATACAAGTTCAACTTGAAATATGTATGACTAATATCTTACCAAGAAAAAAATCTTCCAACAGAAAACAATATATTACCTTCAAATGACGGTTAAATCCTGTGTCCCATGCTTTTCGAGCAAAGTTATATAACAACCTTTACGGTATGGTTGACACGAACACTGGAAACAAACTACCAAGGGCGGGTCCGCAGGGTTAATGTAAAATTGAACGTTTTGGTCATCTGACTTGATTTATTCTTCAGTTGAAGAGCAGTTAAGTTGCAGTAGATGAATTTTTTTGGGGGGGTCTCACACTTTTTCTCTTTACCTTTTCTTGCTTATTTCTTGAATTCATTCCAATTGGCATTTCCGGGATTGTTTTAAGCTATTGGTACATCTTGAGAAATAATTGACACATTAGTCTTCATCAGCGGCGCTGCCCTTGAACCCCTTCTTGGTAATGGAGATAGACGGCCCAAAATAACTGCAAGCACATGAATAACTTCCACCATGCCAAGAGAAGACCGCAGCCTCTCAAAATCTGGTTAATGAATAACTTCCACAATGCCAAGAAACCCCCGCAGCCTCTCAAAATCTGTATACGTGCTAAACAAAACCTCAGATTTTCATTACTGACTTTGAATTTAACAATAACAGCGATGGATTATAGAATAAAAGAAAATCACGTTCATCCACTTCTCAAAAATAAGGGAACTCAGAAATTCAACTACTGTACTTCATCACTTAAATGTCTAAGCCGTAGTGCGTTTTGAGGATTCGTTGGTCAAATTGGGAAGTTGTTGACCCGAAACCAATGATGGCTGGTGTAATGAAGACCACGTGGGAGAACTCACAATAACACAGGTGTGGGCCACGCCCGGAGAATTATTGTCAGTAAAAGAATAAGTGTCTAACGCAGAAACTGGGGACGAATTATTGAATAAGTTGATAAAAAGGCTGTGAAACCCAAGACGTAGACTGAAAGTTGATACAGAAAACTTGAAGTGATGTATGGCGTTTGACAGATGATGTCCGACATGGTAGGGCATGGCCTTTTTTTTTTTTTTTCAAGGGGGGTTGGCTATAGTTTCATGGTCAACCTGTCATCTGGTGGTAGGTCTTGTGTTAAACGAGGGAGTCAAGCGTTGGCTGGCATTGCAGCTTTCCTGCGGAGCTACTGTGTTGCTCTGTACACGACCCCAGCCTGCCAGAGTATTCCGCCCCAGCACACAGCTTGACAACAGCTCCCATCCAAGTCAGGTATAAAAGTGAAACAAAAAAGGGTTACGAATACATTCGCCTCCTTGACCAGCATGTATAGGGCGTCATTTATTTCCCCCCACAGACAGAATAATTGAACAATACTGGAAATTAATTATTTTGAACTGCTCTTCTTATTTATGTAACACTTACAAAACTTATCATTCATGCATCCACATCATCGATCGCTTTCCTTCCAGAGTAATGTACCCCAAGGGGCCCAACACACAGGGCGTCCCTGCTGCCTTATGAGCCTGTGGGGCTCGAATGTGGACCCCAGTTTTACATTAATAACTACCATTTATACGAGAATGTCTTTTGTAATGTCAAAGTCTGATGAAGGTTGGCAGGAATTAAGCATGTGTAAAGTCACCTTTAGCAAAGTTTGCATCATCATAGGATGATTAGGAATACAATCTTAATGAATTTCATGCTCCAAAGGAGCCGTTCATTTTCTTGCTAATGGTCGCAATTCAGCATTAAAGCCCCACGAATCCTGTAATAAGTCTTACGGAGTTGCATATATAATTATTATAATTGATTGCCGTTTCCCGTATTAGAGAGGGAAGGCCGGGAGCAGTACAAGAAAGGCCACATCCACTCATGTGTAATGCAACGAAATCACAGGTCACTATCTACAGCGAGGACTCACAAACATTTCTATGGTTTAATCCGGATGCTTTATATGCCTTTGTTCATTCTATGCCACATCATCCCAACTTACTCAATCCCTTGCACTCCTTTCACCTTCCTGTATGTTCAGACCCCAGTTACTTAAAATATTTTTCATTCCAATTTGGTCTCCCTGTTCCTTCTTGCTTCTG
The DNA here is from genome assembly GCF_036320965.1 of Panulirus ornatus. Taxonomy (NCBI): domain Eukaryota; kingdom Metazoa; phylum Arthropoda; class Malacostraca; order Decapoda; family Palinuridae; genus Panulirus; species Panulirus ornatus. The sequence goes on along the minus strand of NC_092225.1, from coordinate 24,842,787 downwards.
ACACATTTATCCTCCCTGCCAAGTTCTCCTCACTCATTCTCTCCTTATGTACAAACCATTTCAGCACACTCAGCAACTCTTTGCATTGCTACACCTTATTCTTACCTTTTCATTTATTTGATCAAACCGTATATTATCCTTTAACATTTCATTTCCATCTCAGTCACCCTCCTCAACACAGCCTTATCTACAGACCATACCTTGTATTCATACTATATTGCTGGGACAACTATACCTTCAAACATACCTACTTTGCCCTCCCAGTTAATGATATCTCCATGAATTCTTCAGTGCGTCCAGAACTTTTGCCCCCAGACTCACTTTATGAGTCACTCTCGCTTCCACGATTCACTTCACTGCCACATCCTCTTCCAAGAATCTTGAAACTTCATCTCTAATTTTCTTTCCATTCAAACTCACCCTCCAACTAACCCATACCTCAACCCTGATAAATTTAATAACCTTGCTTTTATTAACATATCTATGACGTTCAAATCTGTGGGTAAATAAAATGATGGCATGTCTTAGAAATATTTTATTGAAAAATCTTATTTAGAAACTGTTGTAGAAAAATACAAGAAATCTAATAGCATAGGAGTCTACAGATCAGTCCCTGTGGCATATGGAAGTACTTTAACTTCTGGCTTATAATTTTAGTAAACTTTATATAAAATCATTTTGTCCCATGCAAAGCAATGAAGCAGAAAATGTCAAAGCAACTTCAAAGAATCCTCATCACATACACATTTTCTATTTGTTAAAGATGCGGTTACTTTAAAGTACCATCTGCTCCACTGCTAATGCTCGAGGATAATAAAATATTAACAACACTATGGATACAGCCAGACAAAATACAAGACACAAGTATTATCACAGGGCATGGAATGGTGCATTATGTTTCTCCAAAATGATAACATGGAATGTGTTCAAGCGTAGAAAAGCTACCTTTTATCACAGTTTTTATCGGATCTTAAGTACACATCAGATCATAATGTTTCCAACTGAGAGCAACAAAGCAAAATGTAATACAAAAATTACTACTGTACTTTCATAACACGAGATAGTTACACTTACATACACAAGGCAAAAGTTGACATTTTCAAGGCCTAGCTCATTCTAGCCATGACTGATGGCAAGGATACATACAGCAGACTTAGAACAATACACTCACATCTGTACTACACATCATTTAAACAAGGATTCATTGCAGTGACTTTCAATGCCCCTTCATCAAAGACATGCAGTCAACATACATTAATTTTTTAGCATGGCTTGTAACCCCCCTAAAAAATAAATAAATAAATAAAAAAAGTAATTACAACTTAATAGCAATAGACATGGCTACCAGCTACAACAGGTACCAACATAAGGCTAAGCAAAGACAGATGCCACTAACATGTAGTACTCTTAGGCATAATATGTAAATACATGAGATCGCTAACCTTTAACTTAACTTAGTAATGCCATCATTTTAATACATAAAATGAGAGGTTATTTGCACTTCCTCACACAAGCTGCCTCTTTGTTACTAAATGAGTGAACCGAACATATGAGCAAGAGGATAACTGCCAACAGCACTTACATTACCAACACTTCAGATCAGCCACCCACTCTGTAACCTGTGTTAATCATCTTCAAAAATATGTCTGCTATTTATGTAAATATAATTTCACCACGGCTTAACACTAATATTCTATTATTCCATATACTAAAAATAATAATAATAATAATAATAATAATAATAGCATTAATTACAGTAGTAATGATAATAAACCAAATAATAAAAATCAAATTCTACATAATCATCCTTCAGGTTTACTATATTGGGTAGTAACGAGGCATTGGCAAATCAGACACATGGGTATTACAACTAAACAAAATGAACATTTCAAAATGACTAATCAAATTCCCTAGCAATAGTGTAAAGTCCAGGAGATGGAGCATTTTGAATGCATTCATCACAGCCATTTCAAGTTGCATCATCACACTGTCTTCTGTATAGAAAATAACTGGATCACAGCTGCCACTATTCCTACATATTCCTCCCATTACGAATATGAGAAATCATCACAGCAGCAGCATTGAACCACTGGTATTCAAGTGCATTAATGAGTTTTATTCATACTAACTATAGGAACGAGAGCTTTGCACAACTCATATAATAGGCTCAAAGTGGTCAGATACACACTACATGGAAGATAACCACAAATCTGAAACATTAACTCTCCTGTCACTTCAAGAGAAGCCATCGTCATTGGTTTAACAAACACCTAAAAAAAATTAAATTACTGACCAAAATTGCCTGCAAAATCCTATTAGTTTTAGTATATGACGCCTACATCTATGGATAGCTGAGCAACTACAGGTACAAGTGAGTCCCACAACCAAGAGAAAGATTGAAGACAGTTCTTTGCTCAGTAAAGACTGGAAATGGCCAATTTCCAAGCCATCCTTCAAAAAATTTAGTAAAACTACACCATTCATTTAGCAGGCCAACACCAAGAGAGAAAATAAGATTACTACGGACAAATATATATATCTTTCTTTCAAACTATTCGCCATTTCCCGCATTAGCGAGGTAGCGTTAAGAACAGAGGACTGGGCCTTTGAGGGAATATCCTCACCTGGCCCCCTTCTCTGGTCCTTCTTTCGGAAAATTAAAAATATATATATATATATATTATCCCTGGGGATATGGGAGAAGGAACACTTCCCACGTATTCCTGCGTGTCGTAAAAGGCAACTTAAAGGGGAGGGTGCGGGGGGCTGGAAATCCTTCCCTCCCGTTTATAATTTTCCAAAAGAAGGAACGGAGAGGTGGGCCAAGTGAGGATATACCCTCAAAGGCTCACTCCTCTGTTCTTAATGCTCCCTCACTACTGCGGGAGAAGGCGAATATGTATGGAAAAAAAAAAATATATATATATATATATATAAGTTGGGAGGTAAGTCTGAATGGAGAAAAACTGGAGGAAGTGAAGTTTTTAGATATCTGGGAGTGGATTTAGCAGAGGATGGAACCATGGAAGTAAAAGCGAGTCACAGGGTGAGGGAGGGGGCGAAGGTTCAGAGAGAGTTGAAGAATGTGTGGAAGGTGAGAATGTTATCTTGCAGAGCAAAAATGGGTATGTTTGAAGGAATAGTGTTTCCAACAATGTTATATGGTTGTGAGGCATGGGCTATAGATAGGGTTGTGTGGAGGAGGGTGGATGTGTTGGAAATTAAATGTTTGAGGACAATATGTGGTGTGAGGGGGTTTGATCGAGTAAATAATGAAAGGGTAAGAAAGATGTGTGGTAATAAAAAGAGTGTGGTTGAGAGAGCAGAAGAGGGTGTGTTGAAATGGTTTGTCAGTTAGAAAGAATGAATGAGGAAAGATTGACAAAGAGGATTTACGTGTCAGAGGTGGAAGGAACAAGAAGTGGAAGACCAAATTGGAGGTGGAAGGATAGAATGAAAAAGATTTTGAGTAATTAGGGCCTGAGCATACAGGAGGGTGAAAGGCATGCAAGGAATAGAGTAAACTGGAACGATGTAGTATACCGGGGTCGATGTGCTGTTAATGGATTGAACCAGGGCATGTGAAACGTCTGGGGTAAACCATGGAAAGTTTTGTGGGGCCTGGATGTGGAAAGGGAGCTGTGGTTTCGGTGCATTACACATGACAGCTAGAGTGAGTATGAACGAATGTGGCCTTTGTCGTCTTTTCCCAGCGCTACCTTGCATGTGTGCGTGGGGGGAGGGAGGTGCCATTTCATGTGTGGCGGGGTGGCAACGGGAATGGATGAAGGCAGCAAGTATGAATATGTATGTATATATATATGTATATGTCTGTGTATGTATATGTATGTGTACATTGAAATGCATAGGTATATATGTACCTGTGTGGGCGTTTATATACAAACATGTGTATGTGGGTGGGTTAGGCCAGTCTTTTATCTGTTTCCTTGAGCTACCTCGCTGACAAGGGAGACAGTATGTGGGTTGGTTAGGCCAGTCTGTTATCTGTTTCCTTGAGCTACCTCGCTAACACGGGAGACAGCAACTAAGTATTATAAAGAAAATAAATATATATACATATATATTACTTTTCTATCATACTTTGTAGCTGTCTCCCGCGTCAGCGAGGTAGCGCAAGGAAACTGACGAAAGAATGGCCCAACCCACACACATACACATGTATATACATACACGTCCGCACATGCACACATGTATATCTATACATATATATACATACATAGACATATACATATATACACTTTTTCTTTCTTTCAAACTATTCGCCATTTCCCGCATTAGCGAGGTAGCGTTAAGAACAGAGGACTGGGCCTTTGAGGGAATACCCTCACCTGGCCTAATTCTCTGTTCCTTCTTTTGGAAAATTAAAAAAAAAAAAAAAAAAAAAAAAAAAAAAACCGAGAGGGGAGGATTTCCAGCCCCCCGCTCCCTCCCCTTTTAGTCGCCTTCTACGACACGCAGGGAATACGTGGGAAGTACTCTTAATCCCTATACACATGTATATATATACAGTGAAAGGCATGCAAGGTATACCCCGGTTGACGTGCTGTCAATGGATTGAACTAGGGTCTGTGAAACGTCTGGGGTAAACCATGGAAAGTTTTGTAGGGCCTGGATGTGGAAAGGAAGCTGTGGTTTTGGTGCATTATACATGACAGCTAAATTACATGAAGCTAGAACTGCCTTCTACTGAGAGGAAAATGTTCTAGTCCATCACCTTGTGAAACATGAACAGAAAAATAAGTACATAATTATAATATTGACTACTACACTTACCATACAGCTGTTGGAATGGAGGATGTGAACATTAGTAATGTCACCTTTGCTCCCCCACACTCGAGTAAGATGGTAAAGTTCAGGAAAGCAGTGAACTTACCCTAGAGAGCAACTTGAGAAGGCCAAAATGTGCAAATTGAGTATGATTATTAGTAAAAAAAAAAAAAAAATAAATAAAAATAAAGTACCAAATGTTATCACAGTTTTTTGAGACTTCAATGTTATAAAAACTCAACCCTCCCACCTTCAAAATGGCAATATCATTTAGCTGTTCTTTACTTAGTCTGAGCGAGATTTCAGTACAGACCAAAAACACTGCTTGACAAACAAAAAAAAATGCATTTAAGTACTTAGGCATAAAGAAATTTTGTGAGGCCATTATATACATCATAATTTCATTAAAGTCATCCAGAATTATATATAAAACATACTGGTGTCCTTGTATGAAAATTTTTCTCTTGCATCTTGAGATGAAAGCAGATAATACTGAGATTCAGTTTAGGCTATTTAGCATAAAAAAATATGCAATATCATAATCAAGGAGATATGCTTTGGCTGAAGGATATCCCCATCCAATTAAATATATGTTTACACTGTACATAAAACCTTAAACCTAATGGAATGTTGCATGGAATGGTTAGTTGCAGTTGGCACTGGGCTCTAAATTTAGCCCACGGTGGAAGTTCTTTTCCACTACCTTTATTCAAGACACATGGCAAATCATTCTGCTAATCAGCTGAGATATTGTGAGCAACAAGAGCCAAAGCTGCCTCGGAAACATTTCTATTATCATCCACAGTTGGCTTTACTTCCTTAACCTGACCTTTCCGTAATGCCTCAGCAACCTCTTCTGGATTGGGATTATCACCCTGTTGTGCAACAAGTTTCAAATAGTTAAGGTAGACATCATAATTATTTGTTGCTGCTAGGTTGAGCAATGAAAAATAGCTGTTGTTTGGAGCCATTACCCCATCACCTTTTTTACACTTAATCTTCCCATCTTTCGGTGCTATTAGGACAGGTTTTTCCGATTTAACTTTACAAGGTGTAGCACAAGAATCAGAGTCAGATACTGGAAGTATCAATGGAGGGGCAGCATCACCAACAGCAAAAGTAGCATTGAGATAACGATCAGCTGCATTTTCTTTAGCAGATGGAATTCCTCTACTTTTACGCACAGCAGACAACCTCCTGAAGAAGGTCCTACGTGGGATGCGGTACTTTGATATAGCTTTGGCAGGAGTCAAGTGACCCAAGAGGACAGCTTCAATACCTTCCTCCAGGTCTAGGTGAGTGTATGTTCTTTCACATGTCTTTCCACCAATGCTACCATTTCGATCCTTTGTTGACAAACTATCCACTGGGTTTTGGTGTAGCTGCTGAAATGGTTGAGATGGGTCATGCACTTCTTGAGACACAGCAGTAGGGATTTCATGAGAAGCAGTGGGAAGTTCATCCTGCTGTGTATCTGATTGTATATCATGTGTTATGCTTTGATGTGATTCCTCATCGTCATGCTCTGTTTCACCCTCTGTACCTTTAAAAAACAAAGAAAAGAATTTTATCTATACATTAACTTTCAACTTCATCACAGAGAAACTATTTATCTTATTTATTATACTCTGTCACTGTCTCCCGCGTTAGCGAGTTAGCGCAAGAAAACAGGCAAAAGAATGGCCCAACCCCACCCACATACACATGTATATACGTACACATCCACACATGCACATATACATACCTATACATCTCTATGTATACATATATTTATACACACACAGGCATATACATATATACACATGTACATAAATCATATTTTTAGTTAGGATGGAGGCAATGGCAGCAGAATCTGACAGAAACCACAAGTAATATTTACAGAGCGTGTCAAACAGTGAAATACAGTATGGCAGGAATAAAGGAGACAGTGAAGGAAAGGGAGGATAGAATATTCAAATTATTCTATGTAATATTTCAAAAAGCACAAAAAGAAGGTACACACCAAAGGACTGGATGGATACTGATTACACCAGAGGATGAGATGGAAATGAAATGTTTGAGACCAATGTGTAGCAAGAAGAGGGTTCATCACATATAATAGTATAGGAGAGATGTATGCTTGTAAAGAGAGGTATTAGTGAGAGCTGAGGAGTGTGCTGAAATGATCTGAATGCATGGAGAGGATGCATGAGGAGACTGCCTAAAAGGGTATGCATGTTGGAAGAGGAAGGACGTTAAGAAGAGGGAGACAAGAAAAGGTGGAAGGATGGAGTGAAAGATGCTTTGAGTGGTCTGGGCCAAAACATGCAGGAAGGTGTGAGGCACACATGGGTTAGAGTGAACTGGAGCACTGTGGTACATAGGAGGGTAGCATGCTATGAATGGGTTGAACAAAGGCATATGATGCATCAAGGGATACCATGAATAGGTCTGCAGGGCTCGGCTGTGGACAAAGTGGCTCTGATTTCAGTGTATTATACATAAGTTAGTGAGTGGATGTAAACAAATGACGGCATTCTTTGTCTGTTCCTGGCTCTATATTGCGATGTGGGAAATAGTGAACACATGAAAAAAATGAGCATCATTACTACCAAACAATTGTGCAGATGTACTAACAGTAAAACAATACATGCAACAAGACATGGGGTAAAGCCTGAAGGGATGAATGAAGAATTATAAAGGGGGTCTATGGGTTATGGGAGTCAGACTAGAAGTGTGTGGCAAACATAGCACGGTGATCCAAAACAAATTCATTCCTATATACCCGTGACAGGTGCACTACATCTCCTTAAGGAAATGACATTCCATAAAACATCATGTAACCTAGTAACACAATGGCCACATAAAAATGAACATAAGGCAGGGTAACAATGATATTTTACAGGCAAAGCGTGCTAAAGGACCTTAAACTGCTGGTAAACAGGTATGAATTGTGTGAGACAAAGGCATTCCCCTTCACATCTTTTTATTATTAACACAGTCCATTCTCTAGCTGTCCTGTGCAATGTACTGGAACCACTGACCCCTATCCATAACCAGGCCCCACAGACCATTCCATGGTTTCCCCCCCGCTTCTGTCCAGTGTACATCCCAGAATTCCAATTCACTCTATCTCATGCACACCTTTCATCCTCCTGTATGTTCAAGCCCGAACAGTCAAAATCTCTACTATATCCTCCCATCTAGAGCTTGGTTCCCCCCTCGTCTCCTTTACTTCAGACAAACATATTCTCTCAAACTCTCCTCACTCATTCTCTCCACATACATAGATCTATCATTTCTAATAATTCTTTATGTGTATTACCACTTAGGAGAACAAAGAGAATACAAATAATTTAGGACACATACCTACTGAATTTGGATCGCAATCACCACAATTCATTGGTGACTGGCCAGCAGACTCATCTATCTGAAGCTCTCCATCAGTCTCATCAGCAGCTTCCTGCTTTAGTGCCTGAAAAATATGTTATCTTTATAGAACACTAAAGACATACATAGGTATAAATGTGAAAGATATATCAAAATTTCAAATTTAGCACATTCATCAAATAATCAAAGATAGGTTCGTACTTCAGGTGGTATTGGTGTAAATGATGGTGAGGGTTGAGATGCTTTGCTTGTTGGTGGGTCATCCAAAGGGGCCGGTATTGTTGAAGGCACTGAAGGTGTGTGATCATCAGGACGGGGTCGCTTCTTCTGCGGCCCAGGGCTTGTGTTGGAGCCCTCAGCTCGTTTAACACTTCCTCCAGAAGGAATATGCTTCACCACTCCTATGCCTGTTTTTCCTGCACTAAAGCCACTTCTACTAGTTGTCATTCTTGGCTGAACAATGGCAGTGGTTGGTACTGTTACTGCTCCTAATGTATTAACAACTGCATTAGAGGCTTGGATATTGCAGGGGGCATGTTCCAGGAGAGGAATACACCGTTCCAGTAGCTGGCGCCTGGTGAAGCTACTGATTGCAGCTGAATCTGCGAGTCCCTTTACCCTGAGTGTTTCTGCAACTTTTAGAAGAGCTGCTAGCTGTTCTTGGCTTACATTAACTTCTCCCCGATACATAAACGTCACAAGTGCCTCAACTGCTGAGTAAGGCAAGTCATGCAGTAAGATCAATGGGTGTGGATGACTGCTATGATCTCGTAGGATTTGTTCAAAGTAAGAAGAACATGCTGAAAGTACCACTTTGTGGCAATCCAACCTTCGACCCTCCACCACCAAGCTAACATCCACAAATGTTCCTGCTATCCAGAGCTTGTGGAAAACATGATGCAGTGTTGACTGGTAGTTGTTCCAACGCAAACAAAACTGCTGCCCAGGATCCATCATTCCTCAACCCTCACCACATAATCTGTAAAAAAAAGGAAAAAGTGTAATCACAAAACTATATTGTTTGCAAAATTAATTCTTTCAGTACAACCACATCATCAGAAAATACTAGAAATGAATAACATCTTACTACAAAGGCACACTTAAATATAAAAAAATCTTACTTCTTTCACGTAACAGAATCAATGATAAGGAATGGGAAAACAGCCATGTGTGGAGGATCAAGTAAAAACACTACATGCTTTCAGTAGTGGTTTTGTGGGCTAGCCCTTACTTCTGCACAAAGTAATCACTTCCACTAATGACAAAGGCCAACCAGCCAATGACTTATCAATGGGATGTTTTATAATCATCTTATATTTACAAAAATTAGTGTAAAATGGACTTCTCTACACCAGAACCCATTTACAAAGAGCATCATTTTATAACCAAATGAGGATTCTACAACAAATGAAACAATTACATACAAAAGCAACGATACTAAAGTGGCAAAACAAGTCCACCTTCAAATCATATAATCATATGATATAATTAATCTAAAACGTTTCCGAGATATTCGCCATGGACCAAAAGCAACTATGCCAATTATGGGACATTAATAATGTGGAAATGGTTGGCGAAGTAACCACTGCCACAGGATGCTAATTGTACGCTAGAAATTCTGCAGGAAATGGGAAAACAACCCATCTTGTCCTCTAATTGTCTACAGAAGAGGCTACTTACTAAAAAAGAAAATTCAAACTGATATTTTTTCTAAGATGACACTAAGCTAAGGCATAGCTCTCATTTTAATCGAGGCATCTGTGTTATGTTGCTGTTTGGTCATTCAAGCAATTGAAGGCCATGGCTAACAAGCCTACATAACAGCCACAGCTTGACTGGTTTGGTACATTTTGTAAATATTGGCCAATTGCCTTCTTAAACTTCCCATCTGTACATCCCACAGTATTTCTGATGGCAGCAGGCAATATGATAAACAGTTCAGAGGCCCAGATGTTTTCTCTTGTGATACTGCACCTTTTGATTTTGGTGGAAATACTTTGAAGTCTTCCGTGATATGCTTCTCAAGCCAATAGGCTACAACTGAGTGCAGGCTCGGAACAACATTTGGTAAACAATCCAAAATCATACTGAAATTACAACAGCAATATTGTTGATCAATTTCCTCAATTTGCCAAGGAGATACCAATGCACTGCTAAGAAAACTCTCAGTACAAAACTCATTCTATGAACTCAAAAATGAAATGAATGTTTAACAGGCCTAGGAAACGTCTCTTGAAGAGGTTAACTTCACTGCTTCCAATATCTACTTTCTTCCTTTTCATATAATTCCTCTTTACTTTTGTTACTTCATGCTACCACTGCCTTGTTAATCCTCATGACTTTAAAGATATAAATGGCATTCAATTTAAGACAAATTTTTGGGAACTCCAATCGTTATGAACTACATCTGTATCATAAAAACTGGGGATTCTATTGTCCTGAAATGTATCTCTTATGATTTTCTTGTTTGTTAAGTACAGTCGAATGCATTTTTCCTAACCAACTAGTGACCTCTTATATCTCAAATTAATCCCCTCACTCTACACTTTTCCATAGGTTACATCATGCAACAATTAGCATGTCATTATATCTCAATGACATTATATTCGTGGCAACTTGAAAGTTGACAATTCATGAAATACTATAATCTAGCTTCCTTTACGTGGCAGATCTATCATCATTCAACAAACAATTGACTCAAATTTTCCCTTCATTTGCACCAAACCAATGAAGCACCATGAAACCTTAACCTGCTTCCTCAGTACAGTACATGTCTGAGTGTGAGTACATTAACCAAAGCAGATGACACCTCACAAATTCCATCATGGCACTCGCACAGTATTTTACTAAATTAAAACTGATAATCTAATTTTGAAGTACATAACAGTACAAGCGGAGATGTATGATAAATTCAGTGGCATGATGAGTTAAACGATCTAATGGACTTGACCACTTTATGACTTGTCTACCATCAGTCTAAAAATACTAAATATTAATTGAACTAATGAATCCTTTCCCTCTACAAATGATTTCAACCTCCAACACATGTCAATGATGCACTATGTAAGTCACGTATGGCATGAGTGTCCTTTTCTGAAATGTTTCTGTATCAACCAATTTTAGTTTATATGCATACAACAAAATTATTCATTTGCCAATTTCATATCTGGATACTTAGGGAAAGCTTTTTCTTCTGGAGATGATTATTAAAGAAAACTTTGAGCTAACGTGGAGCAACTCTGATCAGCAAAATACAGCATGGATTTTTAAGGCACAGATCATGCCTTATGAACCCCCGTTGAATGTTATCCTAAATAACTGATCAACGAACCATTAATCGTATTTTCCAACTTTTAGGTTCACATGAACATTTCTCACAAACAATCATCCACAACAAGGTTACACATCCAATGAAGTACCTATTGTAGCACTTCCACATGTAATCAAAACATCCAGTTATGTCTACCTTGTTACAGCAAGGCCCCATGTGGGCGCATACGGTATAAATGTTTAAAATACGGTACCTACATATTTCAAATCTTCTTTTACATAATGATGAACTTGGTAGGTCAAGTTAACTTTAGCTGCACAAACAGTCCAACCGCAAAGACTGGAAATTTAATCAAATTCAAATATGCTAACTCATAATTTTTACCTCAACCAAACACACTTTACAACCCAAATTAACACTGCGCTCACTCCAGAGGGGTGGATCGAGAACAACTATCCACTCAAAGCACACAAAAACATCTTCAACAAATGCCCAGAGTTACTGTAGAACTTCCTCTTTTATATACTAGTGTGTGGCTAGATTTCTAATCACAACACCAAGTTGGATTCATCAGACATCAACTTCCCAATCTCCAAACACACCAACCTTATATAAAAAACAAATCATAGAGCTGCATGTCTAATTAAAATCTAATGCGCTGCATAAATAAAATCTGGCATAAGCTCGTCAGATGTTTGTTAATATATTAAACTCATCATCTGGTTGAACCAAAGTGCACATCTGTTGCTAGCATACCTGTCAGATAACATGAGGTATGAAAGCTTTCAGTAAAGCAAGTTTAAGCACTATCCTATAACAGAGTATTCTAGTGTCATAAAATTAACATGCCCCTACCAAAACAAGTGTCACCCATTATGGTAAAGTTCTACAAACACAGGAAAATATGGCCAAAGGATACCTGATTTCAATAATACTAACAGAAATGACTTCAAAAGGGCACCAATATATCAAGATCTAAGAGTGACTCTATGCTGAAATTGTAATATTCATTTGTACACAGAGTTGTAAAAACTGCTACAATAATCTCCCGGGCTAATAAACCCTGAAAATTTAGTGATACTGAAATATTCATCACCCAAAATAGTCATATGAGCACAACCATTCTCTGCAGTAATGACGAAGTCCTGCCATTAGAGGCCATCAATCCTACAATCTGAAAAAGACCTGTATGGGATAAGTATGCTCTTGGGTTATGTATAACGTGTCTCCATTCATAAAACCATTGGCATTGCTATTAGGTTTGGATATTTAGTGATTTTATTCTGCAGTGCAGCAGGTGTAGTGTTTAGAATATGATGACAGCAAAGCATGATTTGAAGCATTACCTCTTAATGAATATTACGTAAGGCAACAGTCACATGGGTTATGTATACCAACGAAAATGTGGGGGTTCAGTAATATAATAGTCTTTAAAAAGACAACAGAACCTATGAAAACTTCACCAAGTAACCAAAAGGTACAGTAAAAATATACTAACAAAACTGGTCTCCTGCTGGGATGACATGGTTGCTTGCTGTGCCTATTTGTTGATATTTGGTAGCAATTATGAAAGATTTACTCGTCAGTGTGGTTGGTATATTTCAACTAGAATATCTAACATAACTCACAACTTCTAAGGTAAGGCAAGGGTTCCACATGTTCTGTTGATCTTTTATTACAAGTGGATTACCTACTTCTACATTTTCCGAAGAATATATTGCCCTCGTACCATTCACCTCATTTATCACTAAGTAAAACAGAATGCTCCTAGCATGCTCTACCACTGACTGTGTATTCTCTAAACCCTACACGAACTCTGCAAAACAAAATTACTCAATATCCACAGGTATAAGCAATGCAAAGCTTAGACTTTTTTCAAAACCAATACATATATCTGTAATATATGGCAACTATTATGTTTTATACTCAGAATGTGATTATTACCATATCTGATCCATGTTTGTCTAATACATGTGGAAGGTTAAAACAGTACCAATCAATAACATATCAGTTACAAAAAGCATCACTAATCATCATAGCACAGTGTTTTGTAACTGTGCAAAGATTGTAGCTAAATTCTGACAGGGCTGTCAATTTTTTGCAAAAAAGCTGAATGTCTTGGTCAAACCTGATACGGGATTTCAACAACTTGGGCAATTTTTGGGCATCTAAACACTTCCAAAATCACAACAAAGAGAGAATTTAATATGAAGTTGTCTCAAGGGGTCTGATTCTTGACCTTGCCCTTGTTAGTCCGGTACAAGGTTATCATAACCAAAAGGTTGATACATCATGCTTGAGTGTGTATGATTGTGTTCAAGGGTCCTTCATAGGTTAAAGGTCTTCTAGCAAGTCTAACATAACCCCTAAAGATACAAGGTAAGGTTTATGGTTCACATGACATAATCAGAATCCTTATATGCCAATGATGACAAACCCGAATTAACGGAAATCTATCTTTTACTATAGTAGATAACTGGTACCAATTATCAGTCAATAAGATGCATTCAAATATTTCATGAGATTATGTACTACCATGATGAGGCAATTAAGAACAACCATCAAAATTAAGGTTAGATTTGGTGTCATAATAGAATTCCAATTACTGAACAACATCTAAACATTTTCACTATCATCCAAAGTTTTTAAAAGCAGCTTATGAACACTCCTGAACACAGCTGCCTTCACTTAGCCCAATGTAAGCTTAAAGACCCTTTGCCGAAATGCAATGATAACCTTATTCACAATATTCTTATAGAATTATGGGATTTACTTACTTACTTGAAATACAAACTGCGTATGTGTAAATAATCCCAAACCCTAACGATAAAGCATATGTAAATCGAGATCCCCGTAATCAACAGGTAGTACAAAACAATATGCCTGGCACTTCAACGCCACAACACGTATACCCATCCCTAAAACTCGAGGGTTTCTTTGGGTCATTCTTGGCTACGTCATGCATCAGAAATGTACAAGCGTGAACAAAGGTGTTGGAGGGCGAGGAGAGGCTGTGTGCCCATGTCCTGAGTCACGCCACCACGACCCCCGCCGCCCAGCACCTGGCCCTCACGGCACCAACCACCGCCTCACTACCTCTCTTCTCCACACCACAACACTTATTTCATACCAGTGTTCAAAATACACCCATCAACCGTAATTCATTCAACAGACGATCCACTTGGGCAATGTCTTTAGCTCGGCAACCGGTAAAAAACCGGGTAAAATCTAATTTCCAACTTTCCAGCACTTCTGGCAACTTCCCACCTGGAACGGCTGGATGGCGAGTCACTCGAAGTGGCGCTGACACAACACCCTCTTCCTCGCCTCTAATATCTTTTCTAAAGATCACTGCACGTTCTTACGGATCACAGTTACACTTCACACATGTCCATGCACCTAAGAGAAGCAAAATCAGCAATCACCTTCGTCTATCAATTTAAACCGAACTACAATTACCCGAGTCCTGACGGTCCCGGTGTCCACAAACAAAAGTTGTGTTCCAATAATGTCCACGCGAATGTTTACGTATGGACAGAACCCAGTCCAGGACAACACCAATACCCACAGGTGTCCGTTGACACACCAAGAGCACGAATACACTTAAGGGACGGCACTTTGTGAGTGTTTCCGAGTGAACTGACCAGTGCGATGTTTGCAGGAGAAGTGATGATCGGCGTGTGAGTGGAGGCGGGTGGCACGCAGCCACGCATGGCACTGCTGGTCCTGCCCGCGTACACCACCAACCCGCACCGCCCGTCCTCGCCTCACTTACCTCCTTCTACCGCAACACTTTACTCAAGTGTCATCCTCTTAAACCGATGATATATGTACTTTGTCAATGGGGTGTCCGTACCGCCGTGGTAATACAGTCTGTAAATGCGTCCCGTTGATGTTACGGGCGTTTGAAAGATGGGGACGTGAGCGAAAACTGAAGGTGATCGAAGATTAAGGAGAGCGTATGGCTTCCCGAGGCGCGGGGGGACGCGTCCTGGCCTGCGGGCATGAGGGATACTAGCCCGCACCTGGGCTACACACGCTCCCTCCCAGATGTCTCTCCACCACCTTTGCTTTTGTGATGTAGCTGTGCTTCTTGTGGCCGTGGGCGTGCAATAAAGAATCATACGAGACTCCGTCGAGAGACGTATCTGGGATGAGTTTCTTGATCTACCTAACAATGCTTGGGAACATGGTAACTGTTTATTATACAATTCCACCGGATAACACTCCTTTACACAATAAAGTGATTCTTCCTTAGAATTTTGAGTTTACAGGCAACTATTCTGCGGTACGCATCAACGAGGAAAGCATCAGACATTTCCATGGGTGGTGTCGATGGTATTAAGTAAGTAATCATCCATGACAGGACAAGTGAAGACATCGTGGAAGACATCTTGGAAGGCAAGTTGGTGAAGACAGCGAGAGGGAGGAGGGCGCGGCCGCTAGTGTTCACCTGCCTGGCCGGACACACACACACACGTGGCAGCAACGCACCTTCGTGACACCTCCCTGCCCTCTACATCCTTCATGGATCCATAACGTAAACCAAATTCTAGAGACAGTCCCGATGCCCGACGCAGCCTGGCAGTCCCTCCCCATGACAAAGACGACTGACAAAGGCGGCGAACTAACCGTGGGTGCCAGATCATGTTCTTCTGCGCACCGATAGTCATCTGGAAACAAAGGCTGCTGGAGTAGGGCTTCGCTTTGTCTCATATCCTGTGATCCCCACATGGCCCGCTGGGGCAGCGGCAGTATGCCTCCCTCGCATGGTCAGCAGCAGTATGGAGGAGCACTGCTTGCCCCCGCTGACCCGCACGGGCTTGGCGAGGACCCCCGCTGCATGCGCTGGCCTAGCTTTGGTCGTCATGCAACAGGCATGTGGGGGGACGCCATGGACGTGCCTGAAGAAGAGACAGGATACCGGAGATGTGTCGTAAGACGGAAGTGGCGTGGGAGGGCGGACAGAGCCTGCCTGGATGTGGACAAATGTCGACATCAACTCCCTCCTCCCTCCCTCCTTCCGTACATGACGACGCTACTAACAACACTCCGGTTGTTCAAAACTTTTGACGTAGAAAAAAAAAAAGAATCATTTATTTACCTTGACTAGAAACGGGAAAAACACATTGTATGGTCAAAATCAATACTTCTTCTCCCCTCGTTCACCTCTATGTTCAGAGAAGGCCCACATGCAAGCACCATCATTCACCTCACATTCTCTCTTACAACACTGACTAGAACTAAACGTGAAAAACATCCATGGGGGGGTTACACATTCACCTCCCTTGTCGTCAACAGTCGTATAGCGAGCGAGGCAAGAAGCCAGACGCCAGAGCCACTGCGGTCTGCCTGTCTGGATCACTACTTGGACTAATTGATATCTTCACACACCAACATGTCCGTCTGACAATACTCTACCCTTGACGAGAATTTTACAATTTTATTTTTTTTCCTTGAGTCGCCCTCCTCTCCTCTACTGATACACAAATGATTCAGTAACAACCTGTTTTGACCTGACTGTAGCTAAACTCATGAGCGTTATCTGTTCACTGTTGTATGCTATGTACGCAGCTACATGGGCGCCTATAGCGAGGTACACAGATGTAGGAGGAGGAGGTGGTGGGGAAGAGCCAGAGCTTGTAGGTAAGGGAGAAGACAATGGAGCAACAGTATCTGCAGCAGTGGACAGGAAGCCAAGCGGACCAACATCCCTTCACGACAGGTGTTGTCTTGCTGGTGGATGTCCCACACCCACCTCACTACGTCTCGGCACTCCACCAGAACGCGCGTCACCAACCACACACTCTCGCCGCGTCCTATAGCATAACACGATGGAATAAGAGAATTAGATTTCAGACGAGAGGGAAGGCAAGGGGGAGGGTGGAGAAAGGGCTAGGGTGAGGCTGGAGAGGTGGTGGTGATGGTGGGCAGCAGGGAGGGCCCAGGTCGACCCGCAGGGGCGGGTGCCTGCGGTGTGTGTGTGTGTGTGTGGCGATTTAGTCCCCCCTGGGAGAAAGTGAAGTAGGGGAGAGGTCAACCCCGGGGGCGTAATTACCTGGACCTGGAGGTGGGTGAGAGGAAGAGAGAGAGATGGGGGGGGGGGGGGGGGAGACGGATGATGGTAAGGGGGTGGTGGTATAGCAGTAGGGTGGAGCGTCAACCACAGCAGGACAAGGGTCGGGTCCCTCGCTGCCGCTTGGCTCCCCTGCCACATCTAGGCCGCCATGATCCTCCCCCCCCCCTCCTCCCGTCCCTCTACCATAACGACCTGACCGTTCCAACTCCAACCTGACGAGTCCACCTACCTCTACATACAGTCACATCAGCACCACAACTCTCACACCCGACACACCTGTGAAACACACACACACACACTGGCACACCAACACATCCATCATCACACTTCTCATATATATATATATATATATATATATATATATATATATATATATATATATATATATTAATTTATTCTATTCATTTTTATCTATTCATTATACCTAGTCGTTGTCTCCCGTGTTAGCGAGGTAGCGCAAGGAAACAGACGAAAGAATGGCCCAACCCACCCACATACACAGGCATATACATAGACGTCCACACACGCACATAGACATACCTACACTTTTTAACGCATACATACATATACATAGACTAATCATTCATTATGCTTTGTCGCCGTCTCCTAATCTCAAATGTCTTAATAATTACACAAAAATACATTGTCCTCGTTATGGTTTATGAATTACTGAGGATGTGTGAGCGTGTATGAGGTGGAGTTGTGGCAGTATGGCCGGCCCGGAAGGAGGCCAACCAGCAGGCAGCACCTAAACCATCCCCCCAGGACGCAGGTAGCAGGGGGTGGACACTGGGGCGGTCTGGAGCCAGAAGGCAGTTCCTGTACCACCATCCCCCAGGATGCAAGGAGCAGGGGGTGGTGTGGGCCGGGCAGCAGGCAGCACCTGGAGCATCCCCCAGGACGCAGGTGGCATGGGGGGTGGGTGTGGGCCGGGGCGGTAGCCGGGATTCAGTCATCACAAAGACCTTACCTGCCTCCCTGGCCCTACGCCACCACGAGACACGCGCGAACGAAAAACTTCTCCGCGTGTCACTCGGGGACGACAAACTTCAGCACCCGTCGTCAGATCCTCCAACAAGCGTGTGTACATCGTCCCGTGCAATCCCTTTTGGACTTCCCGTGCACCTGAACTCATGAACACGTTCACAAAATTTTCATCCTTCCCACACTCACGTACGCCTCCCCCGCTCGGCCTTCCCTCCCTCCCTACCCACTCACACAACCCGAGGGGTCACGTCAAAGCCCGAGCCACCATATACCCCAACCGTGTTGAGGTGGTCATATACCGCCGTGCTCCACGGTCGTACCGTCGTGCTCAACTTACAGCGACCTTGAAGTTTAAGACACTACATACGAAGCTCTACTTTAGAATAGTAGTGTCTCAGTACACATGGCATAGCAGGCATAATGGAAGAGTGACGGACGATAAGAAACCAGAATGGAATTAAAAAAGAATTCCTCTGGTGAAGCTGTAAGGTTGCAATGGTTAGAGAGCATAAGAATAGTATCAAAAAATGAATACGGCAAAATAAGAGAGAAGGAGGATTTGAATGGACAAAAAAAAAAAAACAATCAAGATACTAAACGATCATACATAAGGAATCAGAGGAGAGGGTTGTTGAAGTGAAGGAGGTAGTGAACAAAATCCAAAGTTCTAAGGCGTATCCAAAATGGACGACACTGGTATCCCCAACATTAAGTAAAGTAGATGGAGAAAGACAGTGGAATGTATGTAGGATGGTGGACAACACGTAGGCAAGCTATTGTAGGATCTTGGCCCATATAAGGATTGTGAGCCTGATGATATCTCGTCCTACGTACTCCGCCAGTGAGGAGGAACACGCGACACGATAATTGAAAGGTTGTACACAAACTGGATGGCGGAGGAATTACCGTCAAAGGAGCGAAAGTGAACAATTGTCGTCTGTCAACACGAATGGCGACTGGGGAAACACCCCTGAACTTCATACAGGCAAAGCGTGACCTCCATATGACGGAGGAAGATAACTGGGAAAACAAACGGATGTGTATTTACAGAGGAAAATTAAAACTACGTAGCAGATTTCTTTTAGAGTTGTATCACAAAGTAAGTACGAGGTCATATACAAAGAAAAAAAGATGGGTGGGCGAACTGTGTCTCGCACTACCCAGTGGCCCTCGGCACTGTAACCCTAAAGGATTATGGTAAACATTTGCTCGTATACTAAATTTTCAGCCAGGTTGAAGGGGGACTATTTGGTGGATCGATAATTACGAAAGGCAACAAATTACATAATCGAGAAATACCTTCACAAACTAGGTTGGGAATAGCCAGCCGTCGTGTCCCACAGGGGCTCAGACTTAGGGCAGCTATTATTCCCGATATATGTAAATAACTTACCAGGACATGAATCATGGCTGATTGTATTTGCAGATGATGCTTAAGTTATGGATGAAGGAGTGGTCAGGTCTGCCACAAACCTACAGGGGACCTAGAACAGCTTCTGCTTTGACGGGATTCATGGCTGAGGTTGTAACAGATTCAACCAGGCCAGGAGGGTGACGAAGATCAACCCAATGAAATTCAAGCAGGATACGACTATCATCTTGCTGGTGACAAGGTAAAGGGATCTAACTCTGAGAAAGACTTTCAGATTCAGGTAGTACCCAAACCTTCATCAAAACACAACACCTGGAGAGATGCTCAGTACTTGGATATTTATTTTTCTCATCTGCTGGGCATCGACCAACGGAAAACAACTGACTAACGAGCAGGATGCGATTAAGAAATGACGTAAAGTAATGGAGGATTAGAACAGATTAAAGAACTTGAATCAAGAAAATATTGGATATTAAAAAAAATCTATGATTGTACAGAAAACTTAAGCGATTAGAACAAATTAAATATCATGCATAGTGAAAATATTAGATAATACAAAATCATTAAATGTAAAGAAATTTTAAGAGATAAAGACCCATGAAATGAGTAGAACTTTTTCGCATCGCAATACAGAAAATAGATGATCGAACGAATAATAGCACAAACATATGATACAAGTGTATAACTTTCCCCCCGTCCCCTTAACACACGAAACTCCTCTCTTACAGAATAATGCTCGAACCTAACCCCATCAGACACGCTAACCCTGCCAAGCTACCAGGACTAAGCATGCAACAATTGCTTCCAGGAAGACACCTATGTCCCTGAACTTGCAACACTCCGCTACCACCGTTACGGCTCTGTAAACATTAACAGGTGGCTTGAGTGTCTCGGTAATTATAAGCAGTACTGCAACTCCCAAGTGTTTTGTGTAGGGAAAGTCAAATGAGCGGTCCCTCACGCCTCTATGTTTGTGGTTTAGCTAAAAAGACATTAATCATTCCACCACATCGTTGGGAAATACTTAAATCAATACATATTTCATATTCTGAGGCTTACTCGTTTTCCCATGACTATACACACACACACACACACACACACACACACACACTATAGTGACTACATTTCAAACTAGTTTCACGATCTTCGCGCGTGATCCAGGGAGTCAATCTGTTAACCCAGCCATAACAGTGACTCAGGCCCTGATCAGTAGGTAAAGTCTGGTCTGCTGACACCTACCAAGATCGTTTACTGCACCAACAGTAACTTTCAGTCCTTGTCATGCTTGATAAACTATATACATGACCCACACAGCTTACTATATACATGACCCACACAGCTTCCTTGTAACCTTCTAAATCAATATCTCTGCGTTACACAACCAACATATCATCGCAAGACAAAACCACCACCACCATTATCCTAAGCCATGGCAGGTTACGTCATCATGCCAGGTTGGGTTAGGCTTGATTGGGTTCGTATTCTGAGCTAACCAAGCGTAACCTAACCAAGCAGGCAAACGCGTTGCAAGGATGGTGGTGGAATCTTCAAGCGATCCCTTGTGCTGGGAATGGCGTCGTAATTTAACCCAGTTTCCCCCGCGCCCTCTCAAAACTTAAGACTTTGTTGGAAAATTGTAAAGAATCCTTTTCTTTCCTATTGATATTTAAAGTGCAGGTGACAGAAAGTGGCGATGGCATTTCTCGCCAATCTTTATTCAAACGCACTTACCATTCAGTTAGTCACTTCTTTTTTAACTAATACTGTATGCCCTAAGGCTCAGCACATTGCCCTCCGCACCTCGCAACCCATTTCTTTCACACACCAGTGACCTTTTAACAATCATTACCCAATACAACAATCATTCACGGGTTATCTTCTCTATTCACCATGTATCACTATCACTTTTGATCTCGAGACCATCTCACAATAAGAAATCCCTACCTCGTAGCACTTTAAATTAATATCTTTCTCACGAAGGGAAGACAGTATCCGACTACATCGCATCTTCAGCCACACCCTCGTGGCTCCCCTACCTTCAACCACCAACCTTGGGCTAGCCATGAACCATAGTATTTCTCCCTGCTAAAAATGCCACATAAAAACTTGGCATTCTTTTCTCTGTTCGCGTATAGATCCCTCCCTCGTAGATGACCATCCCATACCTGAGGATGGTTCTTGGATTAGTCTTGCCAAATGAAGTTAACGGAAGTCACCACCAGCCTGTAGTTCCGAGAACCAAGCTTAGGCAATACCCTCCCCCTCCCCTAACTACATGTACCACGTACCACAAAGATTACCTTTTCTGTTGTATCATTCTATCCTTAACCACGCCTCTGTGTATCTATATTACCCTGATTACATGTCTACATTATCATGTAAACCCTGATTCCCTATATGTATAAAAATCACAAACATTTCATTTCTTTCCCTATTCCAATATGTACAGGTTTTCCGTGTAGACAGGATTATCTATCGGAGCGTGAGTCAGTGAGCCTTAACACCCATGGACTTATACACATATTAGGAAAGGAAAAAAAAAAGAAATGACTGAAGGAAAAATAAGGCGAGGGAAACGATGCATTAGGCCCTAAAACTACGGTCCTGCAGGGGAAAGAAAAAAAAAAAAGAGACGCTGGTTTTCAACTCCTTTACAGCTAGGCTTTACGCTTCAGCTACGATCATGGTGAACCTTTGTTGCCGTGGCCAGCAGGGTTACGTCCACGCCTTGGATACCCAACGTAACATCTGCATCGCGGCTTCATGAGACCGAGACAGCATAACGACGAGGAACTGGCCTTCTGGCGGCCCCGGATCGCGGAAAATAGCACTAGGAATGTTACTATACCAACACCGAGATGGGCGGCAGAGAGAGAGAGAAAAAAAAAAGGAATAAGCGATCGTTATCACGAAGGTTCCAAGGCTGAATGACATGGTGTCAGCGGAGAAGGTCAGGAGAGGCGTGATCCTGCTAGTCCCACCTGACCCATGAGGTCATGCACAAGTATTTATCGGCTGGTTTACGTTTGTACCAACTCCCGAACCCGAAGAGCCCCCCACCATGGCGATGCAGTGTCATCAGTATTATGATGCTCATGCGCTCATCTCTCGCATCTGTCTGGTTTTTGGCGCCAGTCGAAGGGCAACAAGTACGAGGAGAGGGCAATGGTGAGTGGGCGATGAGCTGGGCAAGAGGGTGTCATGGAAGGGGAGGAGAAAAGTGTTGTAAGACAAGGAAGTGTTCTGAGGACTCAAGAGATGTAGCAAAGGGCAGGACGATACACGCAGGGGCTGAGGTGGGCATGACATAAACCTAACGGGAGGGGCAAGATGGTGGGGTGGAGGGCAATGTGTTGTGGTGATGGGCATGGAAGTGTGAGCGTGGACAAGGGAATACAGTGATGGGCTACGGATTGTGGCAGACGACAAGGAAGTGTGGTAGTGGGCAAGACAGTGTGGTAATGGGTCAGGTAGGCTTGGTGATGGGCACGGTGGAGTAGGTGTAAGTAGAGTGGAGGGGGTGGGCAAGGTGGAGTGGTGGTGGGAGATGAAGCAAGGGAATGCGCAGGGTTGAGTTGTGGTAGAAGAGTGAGCAAAGTAGTGATGGTGGGCAAGGCAGTGTGGCGGGTGGAGAGGAAGAGGTGGGTGGGTGGTGGTGGTGGAGGGCAAGGACTGAGGAGCAGAAGCAGCGTGGTGGCGGCAGCAGCAGCAGCGGTGGAGCCCCCACAGTGAAGGTCAGCTGGCACCCGCCTCGCCTAGCCCCGCCCTGCCCTCTATCAACCGCTACTCGCCCACCAGGTGTTCTCCCACCCCTCCTCCCCCATACCTCCCTCATCACTGCCATATAACAACCACCAGTTCATCATTCGCCTCACAACATCATCACTGACACACGTTACAAACCATCATTATCTACGTAACCCGGATCAGCGACGGTAACACAAGCTGGAGTTATAGAAGATAATACACCAGGGTTGTAAACACCAAGCGACTGTCACCACCGCCTCTCTTCAACTTGCCTAACATCCATCTACACTCATATACCTCCGTACACTACAGTCTGTCAGGTGTCTGTGGTGTCTTACCCAGACTACAGCAGGTACAGTGGCGAATAAAGTAATTACAGTGACTAGATGAACCCGAAGCCTCGCGAACCGCTAGTATCGGGGCCACGCCTCGGGTTACCCGCCATGTCCTGTTGGTAATACTGATCCCCGGACACAAAGCTTACAGTTTCTACACATTATTCCATTATCTTTTATAACTTTTTTCATGTATTACAATACAGTCGATGTATCATACAGCTCTAAGTGGTCTATGAACATGGAGTGACTCGCGTGAACGAAGATATGTGAAATACATTACGATAGGATGAGAAGGAAAACTAACTTAAATCATTATAAAAGTTGTATTGCTTTTCATAAAATCCTATACACCAGATGAATTTGTTAACATGCTGTTTTTACCACTGAGACTTCTGTTTTTATAAACAACACCGCAACCTGTTACTTCCTATAACAATTACGAGTCAAACCGCTAAAAAAAAAAAAACTAATTCTACTACTGAATGAGCAGTAATAATTTCTGTGCATCAGTGTCAATTATCCACTGGAACTACCATCATCCCTAAACAAACGGAACTGTAACAACCGTTGTAGCACCAAAAGGTGGAGCAGAAGGCGAGGCTGGTAGTGTGGGTGGCGGCCAGTGTCACGCGAGCTGGGAGACGCTACGGGAAGCGGGTGGTATGGCTGACCACACGACACAAAGGGGGTTGGAGGGGGTGTAGTCGTATGGGGGTGTGGGTAAGGGGTGGTTGTGAGGGTGAGGGTGGTAGTGGTGGTGATGGGTCAGGGGATACGGGCTAGTTGCATCATAGCTGCGACTTGTTGCTGCTGCTGCTGCTGCCTCCGTTGGTGTTGGGGATCGATAATGTCGAGGTGGGTGGGTGGGTGAGGAGGAGGTGTTGTTGTTGTTGTTGGCGGGCTGGTGTAGGCGGGGTGCCAGCGTCTCCAGGGTTATACAATTTTATCATATATGATATTCTGAGCCAAGTGCTCTTTTAGTCATAGATGTATAAATACTTGCGCCTGTCATTATAATATTACACAACACACATCATATATATATATATATATATATATATATATATATATATATATATATATATATATATATATATATATATATATATATATATATTAATGGAGATAATAATCTAGGGGTGTCACCGAGTGTGGTAAGGAGTAGGTAGGTTCAGCTGGACCATCGCCTCCATCTCGGCCATTCACAGTGGACTGCCTTCTTCTCTCTTCGCTTCTCTCAACATTTTGCGACCTTGGTCAAGAGTTTCCCCGTCTGCCTCCACTTACCGAACACTTCTTCTAACCTCTTGCCTTTCATTTCTTTTTTTTCCGATATAGACTCTCCTGTCCAATGATGATTCTACCATGTACCATTAATATTCATAATTTGTAGTGCAATTTTAGTCTTAAAGGAGGTGTTGGTACCCATTGTAAACATACGCATGCGTCCTGCTTGTCCAGCTTGCCTTCAGTCGCCTAATCCTTAATGTCACATCGCTCAAAAAGGAAAGGGACAACTTTATTTCCCTTAGTTTGTCTTTTTTTTTTTAACATTCTTCGTTTAGATCACCATTTGACACTCTTTGTACCGGCTTTTCTGTCATACCACAAAGAGAGGTTTGATAATTTTTTTTTGTTTCATGACAGAGGCGATGAAGAGTTGATCCTCTTCTGTTCTCCAGTGATCTAGAACTATTTAATCAAAGTCTCTCTCTCTCTCTCTCTCTCTCTCTCTCTCTCTCTCTCTCTCTCTCTCTCTCTCTCTGTCATTTTTTTTCCACATCTTTGCTGACGTGTGTAAACAGTACACAACTTTACGCCTAAGAGCAGTATGTTTTAATCACATCTAACTTTACTGTGTCTTCCTACCCACCCTGAAGGTTCTTCTAATTACTCGCTTTCCTTCGATCGGTCTGACTTCTAACTCCTTTAGTTCCGATGTCTAACATTACTTCTGTTTCCACTGCTGTTTCAGTAGCTTATCCATCATTTCTCACTGAACACTGCTGTCGGTGGTCCACAGTCAATCCAGCTGTTCATTCACTCACAGTGGTCGGTCGATACAAAGATCCAAAAAGTAATTCGGGCTTCGAGTAAACGACAAACAAACCAACATAAAAAATATCTAAACATTCATATTTTGGTTTAACATGACAGGTAAATCATTATTAAGGACTTAAAATACGAGTGAGGTTTCGGTTTAGCGTGTTAGGAAAGAGTTGGAGGAGTGGGCTAATGGATACAAGCGACACATTCTCTTTACAGGAAACCCAAAATGATACAATGAAGAAGATGTAAAAGAAACAGCGATGGTTGAGAGGCCTCAAAACCAAGAGAAACAAGCACAAATTCTAAGGGAAGAATCCAGATATGGAGTTTCTGTTAAATCTATATTCGAGAATTGAATTACTGATAGACAGACATGCAAATAGATAAAAAGACAAACTGGCAGACAGAAGCACAGATAAATATTAACATATGCAATATACGTACATAAACAGACTGATTGATCAACAGATACATATGTATGGAAGAATGGAGAGCTTGGAGCATGAAGGATTGGCTAATCACCAAGCACTTCCAGTGAACGGATAATTAAACGTGATTAGGATTAGCAAGTACCTGTAATGGTTCTAAAGGAAAGGGGGGAAGGGGGAGAAGGGAAGATGGATTAAACGGATTAGTAAGGTCAAGTAAAGCTAGTGTCTTTACTGTGGTATACAGGAGATTATTTGTATGGTTGAAAAGTAATACACGATTGGAAATATTAGTTAAACACTTATTTTCCAATATACTCAATCTTTTCATCTGCTATCGTTCGTATTAGCTACATTCCTTCACATCCTTACGTTTCTGTTGCTCAGAAAATTAAGGAAAGAAAACAAAAATAAAGACCACAAGTGAAATCCCTTTGCCCCGTTTTCTGTGTAAACTGTCGGTACAGTCACTGTCTTCGTTCTGTTCTCATTTGACAGCAACTGTCAAACACGCTTCCTATTCATTCATTCTGCTTGTGGTTTTATTCCAATCTCCAAGTCATATTGCAGTTCCCCTTGACACTTCAAATGCTTTCATATTATTATTTCAAGTTTTATATCAACTCTGGCCCGGTACTTCATCATCCATTACATTTCTAATCAAATACCTTCCTTAATATCTTCACTTTACGTATACTGGCGGCCCAGGGTCGAGCGCATAGGTTCGAATCCTGCTTGCGGCAGTCGGTCCACAGTCAACCCAGCTGTTTATCTACACATAGTGGTTGGTCGATGAAATGGATACCTAACTTAGGCTATATATATATATATATATATATATATATATATATATATATATATATATATATATATATATATATATATATATATACGCCATTTCCCGCGTTAGCCAGGTAACGTAAAGAACAGAGGACGAAGCCTTGGAGGGAATATCCTCACTTGGCCCCGTTCTCAGTTCCTTCTTTTCCAACCCCTAGCTCCATCCCCTTTTAATCGTGATTATTACACGAAAGTGCACTTGGGAACTTATCGTGTTTCATTTTCCCCGAGGACTCATAGGAATATATCTTGATCACGCGCAAAATTGTGATCCTTTCCTCTATATATATATATATATATATATATATATATATATATATATATATATTTTTTTTTTATACTTTGTCGCTGTCTCCCGCGTTTGCGAGGTAGCGCAAGGAAACAGACGAAAGAAATGGCCCAACCCACCCCCATACACATGTATATACATACGTCCACACACGCAAATATACATACCTACACAGCTTTCCATGGTTTACCCCAGACGCTTCACATGCCTTGATTCAATCCACTGACAGCACGTCAGCCCCGGTATACCACATCGCTCCAATTCACTCTGTTCCTTGCCCTCCTTTCACCCTCCTGCATGTTCAGGCCCCGATCACACAAAATCTTTTTCACTCCATCTTTCCACCTCCAATTTGGTCTCCCTCTTCTCCTTGTTCCCTCCACCTCCGACACATATATCCTCTAGGTCAATCTTTCCTCACTCATCCTCTCCATGTGCCCAAACCACTTCAAAACACCCTCTTCTGCTCTCTCAACCACGCTCTTTTTATTTCCACACATCTCTCTTACCCTTACGTTACTCACTCGATCAAACCACCTCACACCACACATTGTCCTCAAACATCTCATTTCCAGCACATCCATCCTCCTGCGCACAACTCTATCCATAGCCCACGCCTCGCAACCATACAACATTGTTGGAACCACTATTCCTTCAAACATACCCATTTTTGCTTTCCGAGATAATGTTCTCGACTTCCACACATTCTTCAAGGCCCCCAGAATTTTCGCCCCCTCCCCCACCCTATGATCCACTTCCGCTTCCATGGTTCCATCCGCTGCCAGATCCACTCCCAGATATCTAAAACACTTCACTTCCTCCAGTTTTTCTCCATTCAAACTCACCTCCCAATATATATATATATTCCTATGAGTTCACTTTCATGGCTCTCGCCGATCAACATCATCTGTACCGCTAAATCAAACTTCCTTCCTATACAGAACAGTAATGATGGTTAAATTGCTCTTCGCGATCTACAGGATGTTGGGATGACTTCTGTAGGAAGATGTCCTGGCACCCACAGGATGTTGTCAAGTGAAGGGCAGGAAATTCTCCTAGGACTGGCAGGATATTGTCCTAGGACTGGCGGCAGGATGGTGTCACCTCAGGAATGACGAGATGTGGTCGTAAGACTAACTTGTAGAATGTTGTCTTAGGATTAGAAGGATGTCGTTCTGGGGACTTGCAGGATGTCCTGGGGCCAGCAAGAGGTTGTCCTTGGCTTAGCCACATAGCGTCCTAAGGCATCAGGATGTTGGGATGAGGATACTAGTATGAGGGGGGGACGCTCTAGTATATATCTCCCTCCAAGCTACGCTCCAATGTCCTTGACTCTGGCCTCCTCACACTCATTAGGCGCGCTAGGCTTTATTTTACGGTGTCTCTCACACCATCACTGTTTTGGAGATGGCTACAGCGTCTCCCTCATCTAACCTGTCGTTTACGGTAGTTTCCCTGCGGCGATAAATTAAAAAAAAAGGTGAAGATACGCTTGGATTTTACGGTAAACTGTTACGAGAAGTTGCAAATGGCGCGGCGGTATACATGGACCCTATGACTCGGCCAGTGCGACGGGTGGGTCCCCGGGGAAATCCAGGAGACGCCTATGTTGAATATATAGACTTCTCTTCGCACTCTCTATACATACGGTGCTCTTCAACCACTCTAGCTCTAAATCTGTTAAACTTCTGACGACTCGTACTTCTTTTTTTTAGCGGAAATTTCCGTAAATATGTATATATATATTTTTTTCCTTATTTTCATTCCCTAATATTCAGGGGAGGGTGGAACCTAACATAACTCCTTCCAAGGTATTGCGATATAGAATGAAACCTTGTGGCGCGTGAAGCCTCCACTCTCTGGGGGTTTCCGGGGGTAATCACCTTAGAAGAAACTTGACATTCAGGGGAGCACTGCTGTGACCAGGTGGAGCGCGTCATCATCACCACTGGGAAGGGAGGGGTGTGTGGGGGGATTTCCGCCTCTGCCAGGTGTCAACAACTTGCTTGTGTTAAGCCAGGCCAAGTTGTGTCGGAGTTAATGTTCTGTTCTGGCTCTGTAGGGCGCTGGTTTGGCTCTGTCCAGATGGGAAAAAAAAAACCCTTCGTTTGGTGACTTTGTCCAGATAGGGGAAAAACCCCTTCGTTTGGTACTGTGGCGTCAGCAACTTGATTATGTAAACATCAGCAACTTGATTCAGTTCTGTGGTGTCAGCAACTTGATTCTGTAAACATTAGCAACTTGATTTGTTGAGCGTCAAGCAACTTGATTCAGTTCTGTGGTGTCAGCAACTTGATTCTGTAAACATTAGCAACTTGATTTGGTACTGTGGCGTCAGCAACTTGATTATATAAACATCAGCAACTTGATTCATTAAACATCAGCAACTTGATTCAGTTCTGTGGTGTCAGCAACTTGATTCTGTAAACATTAGCAACTTGATTTGTTTAGCGTCAAGCAACTTGATTCAGTTCTGTGGTGTCAGCAACTTGATTCTGTAAACATTAGCAACTTGATTTGTTTAGCGTCAAGCAACTTGATTCAGTTCTGTGGTGTCAGCAACTTGATTCTGTAAACATTAGTAACTTGATTTGGTTTAGCTTCTAGCAACTTGATTTGGTACTGTGGTGTCAGCAACTTGATTCTGTAAACATTAGCAACTTGATTTGGTTTAGCTTCTAGGAACTTGATTTGGTACTGTGGTGTCAGGAACTTGATTCTGTAAACACTAGCAACTTGATTTGGTTCAATAGTTAAGCAACTCAATGTCATTTTATAAACTGTTATAAGACTTGAATAGTTTTTTTTCTTAAGCAACTTGATTTGCTTGTGTATAATGTCATCTGTACTTGATTACTATCAGCAACCTGAATTAGTACCACTGTGTCAGCATTTAATTAACTGATTAAATTAATCTTCGTCGTGTGCCGTCAGCAGCTCAACCGATCCTGTTACTCGTCAGCAACGCATCTGGTCCCGTCAGTCAATAAATCAACAACTCGTTTTGGTTGTCAAGTGTCAGCATTCTACTCTGGTTTTGGTTGTCAGTGTCAGCATTCTACTCTGGTTTTGGTTGTCAAGTGTCAGCATTCTACTCTGGCTTTGGTTGTCAGTGTCAGCATTCTACTCTGGTTTTGGTTGTCAGTGTCAGCATTCTACTCTGGTTTTGGTTGTCAGTGTCAGCATTCTACTCTGGTTTTGGTTGTCAGTGTCAGCATTCTACTCTGGTTTTGGTTGTCAGTGTCAGCATTCTACTCTGGTTTTGGTTGTCAGTGTCAGCATTCTACTCTGGTTTTGGTTGTCAAGTGTCAGCATTCTACTCTGGTTATATGACGCGTCAGCAATTGGCTTTGTCCATTTAAAGTTTCAGTTACTTCATGAAATCGCGTATGGCAACAGCAGTCTATATTTTTTTACTATTCTTGGAAGAAAATAATGGCGGCCAATTATTTCGGTTCCGTTAAATCGTAGAGTTTCATTTTCCTTTTCGGAAATGATGTTATTATTGCCTTGTGAAGTATTTTCAACTAATTTGGGAGCCAGTGGTTCTCTCAGGTCGGTAAATAAGCGTTGCCTAGATATAAAAGTAAATAATAGGGAAACACTGATTTTATAAATATTTTTTTTTTAATTTCTACTCTCGGATACTTCATTAGTATTTTGCCTATTTTTCGGGCCGAAGGTTATAAATGGCAAATGGGAAAAATGAATTAAATACGTAATATATATCAGTGATGTACATCACACTCAAATATTTACCATTTTATTAACGAAGGGAAAAGAAAACTATGAAATATACCAATTCAGCACAGATACTTAAGAAAAATATGGTTTATCTTCATTACAGTAATTGCAGACTATTACAGTAAAAAAGAGACCAAATTACAAGGATAATTACGGTTACTCAGACAAAAACAATTACAATTCAACGGCAGATATATGGTTATAATTCCATTAAAGTGACATTCATTACGACTCAGAATAGGTTCAGTTTGATAGAATATCATTATCTACACTATCGCAAAATAACAAAATTATTCATTCGTATAATTATGCCTCCTTTAACACCAAGGTGATATATTTCTTTTTTAATTGCATTATAAACCATGCGGTATCCATCAATTAACTCGGTGCATAAACATACTCGCGCCAGAACGAGTCGAAACCTTTCAGCAAAACACCTAATCTCATGAGGACGATCACTTCGGGTACATTCCGACCAGAATCCGGTTCTCAGACTGAGATGGTTGAGCGAAGATTCTCTCCCCCGCCCGCTCGATCAAGGGCACATTTGACGACGGACACCACCAAGGTAAGAAAGAGCAACGGAATCAAAAAATATCACTCTCAGTAGTTTTTACGAGCAAATACTAACATTCCATCCTGACGAAATACATAAAGCGAAGGATCTGAATTCAGGTTACTGGTCGGGGTGCACCGTTATCATCTACGCGGCGCGATAATTTCAAATTTCGGACCCCGCCTAACGCCTTGACCTTATAAAATCATTACGCACTGTCAGCCTTCAGGGACCGGTAGCCAGTTTTTATCTCTGAGAAGCATCACGTTCTCCAGTATTGACACAACAAATGCTCAGCGTGCAAGATGGCATACAACTGCCTAATGGGAACTTTAACGGGGTTGGAAATATCGTCACAATGATTCGTAAACATATCGTTACAATGATTCGTAAACATACCGTCACAATGATTCGTAAACATGTCGTTACAATGATTCGTAAACATATGGTCACAATGATTCGTAAACATACCGTCACAATGATTCGTAAACATGTCGTTACAATGATTCGTAAACATATGGTCACAATGATTCGTAAACATATCGTCGCAATGATTCGTAAATATATCGTTACAATGATTCGTAAACATACCGTCACAATGATTCGTAAACATGTCGTTACAATGATTCGTAAACATATGGTCACAATGATTCGTAAACATACCGTCACAATGATTCGTAAACATGTCGTTACAATGATTCGTAAACATATGGTCACAATGATTCGTAAACATATCGTCGCAATGATTCGTAAATATATCGTTACAATGATTCGTAAACATACCGTCACAATGATTCGTAAACATGTCGTTACAATGATTCGTAAACATATGGTCACAATGATTCGTAAACATACCGTCACAATGATTCGTAAACATGTCGTTACAATGATTCGTAAACATATGGTCACAATGATTCGTAAACATATCGTCGCAATGATTCGTAAATATATCGTTACAATGATTCGTGCATGCCTAAAATGTTTCGTTACAATGATTCGTTCAGATGCCTAAAATTTTTAAGTGTCGTTAGAATCATTCACTTAAATACCTAAAATATTTTACAGAAAACGCACTGTCGTAAACACTTTGACATTTATGCCAATTCAATAAGACAAAGAAAAAGAAAAATACGTTCGTAAATCTTGTATTTAATTTCTTTGTTACTGTTTGTTTCTAGATGAAGGAGTGAAAGTGGAGCATTTCACAGCAAAAGATGCACAAGGTCCAGGCCGGGAAACGGTTTGACCACGTTAATACGTGTTCGATACACACACACATACACACACACACACATATATTGGTGACTTAATACGTCTTGTGCAAATACTAAATTATCTATTGATAAAATGTTCAATATAAATCATTTCTAAATGAATTCAAAGTAGTTTATTTTCCTTCCACTTTTATACAGAATTCCTCGAGACCATAATTTGTATAGATATATTTTTCTTTGTGTGGTTCATCAGTCCGGTTTTCAAGTTTTGTAAAGATGCAAGAAATGTGAGTCGCTTATCAAGAGAAAAGTGACCTTCACTGGCTTTTAAGGTCAGTGACATTCTTACTTTAAAAGTTTATCCAAACAATTTCTTGTCTTGTTTTCGTTTTTTACATTTTATGTTCGAAACCCGCCTGAACTTAAACCTTAAATACTCCTTAAAGCGGGATGGTACGACCTTAGAGAGACAGATAATAGATAGATAGATAGATAGATAGATAGAGAGAGAGAGAGAGAGAGAGAGAGAGAGAGAGAGAGAGAGAGAGAGAGAGAGAGAGAGAGAGAGAGAGAGAGGCTACTGGGTACCGCTTGCAAGAGTGGAAAGTCACTGAGAGTACATCCTCGTCACAGATCTATCTTCTCCCTCCAAAGGCGTCTACATTTCCCTGTTACTGGATGTTGCGCAGCCAAGGGATATAGGGGCTTTTACGAAGGTCTTAACGTAACATCAGGACTCTATGAAAGGAACCGGTCCTGGAGTAATTATATATGTATATGTATGTATGTATGTATATATATATATATATATATATATATATATATATATATATATATATATATATATATATAGTTTTCTGGGCATTAGGCCTATCAACTGCCAGGGTCATTGAGAGTCGTCCACGTCAAGCTATGTCCACCAAGAGCAAAATCCTTCCCACCTTCTTCAGGTGTTAAAGATAATACTGAACCTCCATACTGCCTCGCTCTGATACTGAGGTAAATTTTGACGCGAACTTTAGATATGGATTATGTGGTTATACAAGAACCGAACATGGATCCCTTGCTCGTCTGAGCAATTTGCGATCACAATGAAAAATGTTTTCATAGACAATATTTCTACTTAGAATGATTGTTAAGATTATAAAGGTGGAGAAGGAGCGTCTGGTGGCGAGTTGTGCAGTGGGGAATTACCTTGCGGGGGTCTACTGCACTGGGAAACCTTTTCGGGCAAGTACCGAAAGGGGGAATCCAGAGTATAATACCCAGATACCTAACTAACTACCCTACCAAACAAGCTTGCCTCAACCCGATCCCCATCTTCCATTGTCCTTAAACTTGGGAAAGGGGTGGGTGTAATATTTTCTAACTCCCCTTTCCATAAAACAACGTTGCAAAATTACTATCTTCATAGTACAGAGAGCAGACCCTAATGCTGTCCACTTCCACCATATCTTTCGTATCTCATCTTTCATATTCTTACGTTTTTTAATCATTTCCACCTTACCTTCCAATCTGTCTAACTAACTGGGGGCAACTATTCTTACCTCTCGAACAAAACAACGACACAGACCATCACAACACACTGGTACTCAAACATACACATATGAATACGACATACTCACACGTGTACAAACGACTACGACACACACACACACACACACACATACACACACACACAGAGGACGTGAGGGGGGAGGGGGAAGAGGGGGGAGGGTAGAAGAAGGGGTGACAGGCGGGACCTTGGGCCAGCAGGAGCAACAAAGAGCGCGGTGCCTCCAGGCACACTCGACGCCTAACACACTCCCACACCACACACTCCACTCACCCTTCTATACGCACTCCACACGTAAACACACTCACACACACACACTGACACCCTTCCAGTAAACACTCCCTCCCACGATCTACGGCCAAAGGATACGTAGGGAGGCGGATGGAAGGGGATAATCTTGGAGGAAGTTGTTGTGAGTGGGAAGGTGGGCAACGGAAGTAGCAGCGACCCTCGCGAACACCAGCGGCCAACCGACCGCTCTCAGTCTGCGTTTCTTCTTCTAGTATGAACAGAGGCTTCACGATAATCATGTATAATAAAAGCTATAGGAACAATATATGGTAATCTACCATAACGGGTCATATATAATAAAACACTGCCATTATATCTCACTCATCTGGTATCTCGTGTCTTTTAGGTGGAGGCTGGAAAAAAATAATTTTCCAGTATATACTAGGAAAAGTCCGGCGGCCAGGCCTGGCCACGTGTGTCGCGCATGACGTCATCAACGCCACAATCAACACGTCATCAAACTGATGAAGTGATGAGTCATTAAGCTACTGGAAGACCACGTGATGAGTACAGTGATGAGTGTGTTGATGAGTACATGCCATAGATGACGGCAGGTGTGTGTGTGTGTGGCAGGTGATGAAGTTCACCTAGTGAGGTTAGGGGCAGGTGGCGTCATCTTCCAAGTTACCACCAACCACCGACGCCGCTCAACCTGGCAGGTGCCTCACGCCACTACCCCAGGTGCCTCCCGCCACTACCCCTGGTGTATCCCGCCACTACCCCTGGTGTATCCCGCCACTACCCCAGGTGCCTCCCGCCACTACCCCTGGTGTATCCCGCCACTACCCCAGGTGCCTCACGCCACTACCCCAGGTGCCTCCCGCCACTACCCCTGGTGTATCCCGCCACTACCCCAGGTGCCTCCCGCCACTACCCCTGGTGTATCCCGCCACTACCCCAGGTGCCTCCCGCCACTACCCCTGGTGTATCCCGCCACTACCCCAGGTGCCTCACGCCACTACCCCTGGTGTATCCCGCCACTACCCCAGGTGCCTCCCGCCACTACCCCTGGTGTATCCCGCCACTACCCCTGGTGTATCCCGCCACTACCCCAGGTGCCTCACGCCACTACCCCTGGTGTATCCCGCCACTACCCCAGGTGCCTCCCGCCACTACCCCTGGTGTATCCCGCCACTACCCCAGGTGCCTCCCGCCACTACCCCAGGTGCCTCCCGCCACTACCCCTGGTGTATCCCGCCACTACCCCAGGTGCCTCCCGCCACTACCCCAGGTGTATCCCGCCACTACCCCAGGTGCCTCCCGCCACTACCCCTGGTGTATCCCGCCACTACCCCTGGCGCCTCCCGCCACTACCCCTGGTGTATCCCGCCACTACCCCAGGTGCCTCCCGCCACTACCCCTGGTGTATCCCGCCACTACCCCAGGTGTCTCCCGCCACTATCCATGGTGTATCCCGCCACTACTCCAGGCGCCTCCCGCCACTATCCCAGGTGCCTCCCGCCACTACCCCACGTGCCTCCCACCACTACCCCGCGTGCCTCCCACCACTGCTCCAAGTGCCTCCCGCCACTACCCCGCGTGCCTCCCGCCACTACCCCAGGTGCCTCCCACAATTACCCCACGTGTATCCCGCCACTACTCCAGGTGCCTCCCACCACTACCCCAGGTGCCTCCCACCACTACTCCAGGTGCCTCCCACAACTACTCCAGCGCCTCCCGCTACTACCTCTGGTGTATCCCGGCACTACCCCACTTGCCTCCCACCACTACTCCAGGTGCCCCTCGCTACTACTCCAGGTGCCTCGCACCACTACTCCAGGTGCCTCCCGCCACTACCCCTGGTTTATCCCGCCACTACTCAAGGTGCCTCCCACCACTACTAAAGGTGTCTCTCACCCTATTATAGGTGCCTTTCACCACTACCCTAAGTGCCTCTCACCACAACCTCAAGTGCCTTCCACCACTACCCAAGGTGCCTCCCACCACTAACCCAGGTGGTGGAGGCCACCACTACCCCAGGGGGGGTAGGGGAAGGTAACAGAAGGTGGTGGTGTGTTGTGATCCATGGAGACAAGAGGTGACTGACCAGGAAGTTTTATATGGACGATTCTTACTTCACATTACTTCATCAGTTGCTCTCCAAGTGTGAGGTCAAACTGACTGGTTAATTCCGTGAGTGGTTTTATCAATACGGTTCTTCCATTGTTATGATTGTCAACTTCATCATTATCACGTCTGTTAATATCAACATCACGATAATGACATATGATAACTGTCATTATCATGATCATATTTGGTTATAATCAACATTAATCATTACTATCAATACCAGCGTTTCCTTTTACTTTCCTAATTTTTACTTTGTGTAATTAACATTATTAATCCTTTTACTGCGACAGTGTCTTAATTCATCATGTTCTTTCCTGGACGTCATTAGTTTAAGGAAGGAAAGTAGACTAATATTCCCGCAGCCCAGCTGGGCCGGGCATGGCAGAAGCGGGCCTTGTGAGCGAGGGCAGGTGACGTGGTCACTCCCTGCACATCATTAAGGTAAGACATTAACTTAACAAACCTCTCACAACGGGCCTTCAACCCTGTCCCTTTCTGTCGCAGTATTGTGAAAGGGTCTTATAGACAGGGAGCACTCATGCTGTGGTTGATGTGTGTGCTCTGTAACCACTAGCGTGTGCTCTGTAACCATTAGCGTGTGCTCTGTAACCATTAGCGTGTGCTCTGTAACCATTAGCATGTGCTCTGTAACCATTGTGTGTTCTGTAACCATTAGCGTGTGCTCTATAACCATTAGCGTGTGCTCTGTAACCATTGTGTGCTCTGTAACCATTAGCGTGTGCTCTGTAACCATTAGCGTGTGCTCTGTAACCATTAGCGTGTGCTCTGTAACCATTAGCGTGTGCTCTGTAACCATTAGCGTGTGCTCTGTAACCATTAGCGTGTGCTCTGTAACCATTAGCGTGTGCTCTGTAACCATTACCCTCAGTGATATAATGTTCTGTTGAATGATAAATGTGAGGTGGGGGGACATGGTACAGTTTCGTGGTCTCCTGCCAACGATGGGTACTGTCTCGCCAGACTTCGTGAGTAGCTGGACGGTTGCTCTGTGTGTGTGTGTGTGTGTGTGTGTGTGTGTGTGTGTGTGGAGGTGTGAGGTCGTGCGAGGCGCCCCAGCTGAACCCAGGTAAGGAAATGTGACAATGGATGTGTGTGTGTGTGTGTGTGTGTGTGTGTGTGTGCGGCGGGAGGGAGGGGGGGGGGGTGGATGGGGACCTTCAGCCCAACCTCAACCACGCTATTGTCACTGACCTTCAGCAGCCGAGGTAGGGTCAGTGAG
This sequence comes from Panulirus ornatus, assembly GCF_036320965.1. Taxonomy (NCBI): domain Eukaryota; kingdom Metazoa; phylum Arthropoda; class Malacostraca; order Decapoda; family Palinuridae; genus Panulirus; species Panulirus ornatus. The sequence continues at coordinate 24,804,560 of NC_092225.1, read as the reverse complement.
GTCACTGCTCGAGACCTCTCGGTGTGAGGTCAAGGCAAACGAGTGACAAGAGGTCAGGAGCGAAGGGGGGTTGGGTGGGTTACTTCGTCACCCGCGCGAGAGATGGCGTCCCCCTGCTAGACGGGTTGCAATGAAGCATTGCCTGTGTCGGTCATCGTGAGAGACAGGAAGACGGTAAAGGCCATGATGTACACACTCAGCCAGGCCTCAAACCACACACACACACACACACACACACACACACACATCATCATCATCACTGGCGTCCGGAAAGCGAGGCATCTCACAGTACCACACATCATATCAGTCACATATTCGTTTACGTGTGCAATGAGAGAAAATGAGACAGGTGTATGAGAGACAGTATTACAAGCAATGACGAGATAAGACGCTTAACAAGAGGTCAACAACACGGATGTACACCCGTGTCACCACCTCCTTTCCATCTCTCACATTTCCATTATTTTCATCATTTTTAGAATTTCCTGACTTGGCTTTACCACCTCCACCACTACCAGTCGAGAGTGAGAGAGAGAGAGAGAGAGAGAGAGAGAGAGAGAGAGAGAGAGAGAGAGACACCCCCACACACGCTGACTGGTGGTGGGTGTCCACACATGGTCTCTGGGGGGGGGGGGGGGATTTCCGAGTGTCTGCGTTACCTACCTCACCAGGAACTTCCAAGCCAGTTACACCAACACTCCCTCTACGACGCGTACTACCTGCCTGGGGGGGTGGGGGGACACGTGGGCGGGTGCCAGGGGCGGGGGAGAGGGGGGGGGGGGAAGTGGTGAGTCGAACCTAAGACCTCACTACCTGAGTCACCAGGTGGAGGGGTGGTGGGCTAACCACTGAGCCATGACCAGCATGTCGCCATCGTAAAACTACCGTCATGGAGGCAGCATGGCAAGGTAGGAGGGTTCCTCTCCACCCACCACTATAGATGGAAGCAGGTGGGTTCCTCTCCACCCACCACTATAGATGGAGGCAGGTGGGTTCCTCCACACCCATCACTATAGATGGAAGCAGGAGGGTTCCTCCACACCCACCACTGTAGATGGAAGCAGGAGGGTTCCTCCACACCCACCACTATAGATGGAAGCAGGAGGGTTCCTCCACACCCACCACTATAGATGGAGACTGGGGTAGTAAAGTAGATCTCCCCAGCCAGCGTAGATCAGGAAGCGAAACAGATGTGGAAGGAAATACTTACTGAGGGAGGAGCTCCCCAGTGACGAGGAGCGGAGTGGGGAGAGGAGAGGAGTGGGGTGGAGAGGAACCCATAGGGTGGCGTTAACCACCTCCTCAACGGTGGAGATGCCGTTGGAGATGGTCTCTGTACAAACACACCTCCCTCAACCCCACCAGCTCCTCCTCCTGATCTACATGGGGAAGTCTATTCCACACCTGCAGTCGACACTGTAGGAGGCAGCGCGTGCAGGTGTGATACATGTGACTGGTCAAGACACACGGATGGTTGTGGTGGCGTGTGTGTGTGTATGTGTGTGTGTGTGTGTGTGTGTGTGTTGAGGGAGGGTGGGCTCGCTCCTGCCACTGGCGCGTACACCAGGCCTTGACGCCTCCCTCACCCCTGACACACCGACGGCAAAGGTAAACAAAGATGGAATATAACGTGAAGGAGAAGTGCACAGTTGACCCCCCAGGAGGTGGACGCGTAGCCTCTCACTACGGTGGTGTGTGTCTGGGGAAACAGTTTGTTTTGGGTGTAGGACTACATCTTTCAGTGCTTAATTGTGGTTTAGCTTTGTCCTGGAGGAGCTTCTTCACATGGCGTATGACACTGTGGACAGCATGTGGTGCGTGTGTGTGTGTGTGTGTGTGTGTGTGTGTGTGTGTGTGTGTGTGTGTGTGTGTGTGGCAGGCCGTGTGCCATCTGTCTCCCCTCCGTCCCTCCCCCCAAGGCCCTCAGGGCCCCTGCCCACCCCCACCCCACCTCTTCCCGCGCACCACGAGGCCCTTTGGATCCCCAACCCCCCCTACCCCCCCACCCAAGGCAGGATGCACCACCGGACACGTTGCCACTTAGGCATTTCCGTTACAGAAAATGGGAAGCACGTGACCCACCTGGCTGTACTTGCTGCTACTGGCATACTGGGTGCACACACACACACACACACACACACACACACAGTCCACATTGTTTATTATCTACTTAAGTTGAGCCACGAACAGTAAAGGCACAAGGGGGAGAAGAACAAAGATAATAACCAGATACAAGAGTTATACGTTACAGGGAGGAAAGGCTGGAGACCTTAACTTTGTCCCCCATGGAAGAGAGAGAGAGAGAGAGAGAGAGAGAGAGAGAGAGAGAGAGAGAGAGAGAGAGAGAGAGAGAGAGAGAGAGAGAGAGAGAGAGAGCATCGGAGAAAGAAGAAATGATAAGTTGATCGCAACTTTTTAAGTTTTTACACCATTCTGGTCATGCCGAGAGTGAGCCAATTCTTCGAAGGATGCAAGGCTAGAACAACCAGAGGACAGAACATAAAAAAAAACAGAATAGTTTACGAAATATGTAAAAAAATACCGATACGGTATAAGTTGACGACTGGAACCATTGTAGAAGATGAAATTATGAATACTGGCAACGTATAGATGTTTGAAGACGTTACTATAATATAGTCTATGTAATGGGGCGCCCCATGAGTGTGTAGCTCCCTCCCCTTACAGTAGAGAAAGTCTATGTAATGGGGCGCCCCATGAGTGTATAGCTCCCTCCCCTTACAGTAGAGAAAGTCTATGTAATGGGGGCGCCCCATGAGTGTACAACTCCCCCACCCTTTACAATACGAATCAGTCACTACAAGTACGTCATTACACACGTAAGATAATACAACCATCACTTACGCTAGTAACAACCCCCCCCCAGACCTCCCCCCCCCCCCCCACACACACACACACACACACACACAAACAATGGAAGATTCATACTTGACGTCATCTCTACAACCAGGAGTCTGGCGTACTCCTACAGGGAGACTTCAAGGCCGGGTAAATAGTTATCCAAGGAAGCGGCCACCGTGGTGACGCTTGGCGACTCTGGTACACACCGATGTACACACAACACCAACCTGTGCACACCTGATGGGTAAACAGAGCTCTTTTTATACTCGTGCAAACGGTAATGGCTGATACCCATGTAAATAACACCCCTCTCTTTTTTTTTTTTTTGCACTCGATTGTAAATACAATGTGCTTTCTATCACTCGTCCACAAAACCCGTTTTTACACTCACATGTACACATACACATAACGCAAAACGTGTTTACACTCGCACGCCAGTACAACTTGTTCAAACACGAACTGTTGACGCACATGTCAACAGAACTAGCACAGATGTAAACAAACCATATGTACAACAGGTAAACAAATGATTTAAACTTCCTGATTATCGTGATATGGAAACAAATCAATATTCAGACGCCATATCGATTAACAAATTTAATATGTACCAAAGAAACACCATCATAATATTCATTTAATATTTTATATGTACCAAAGAAATACCATCATTATATTCATTCAAAATTTAATATGTACCAAAGAAATACCATCATTATATTCATTTGAAATTTAATATGTACCAAAGAAATAATATCATAGCATTCATCTAAAATTTAATATATACCAGAGACACTATTATAATAATTTTGGTCTGAGAATAACCTGTGTTTATCGAAATGGTCAACATGTTCCATATAGTGTCAGAGAAATTGAAGAGATAACTTTAATTAAAAAAAACTAACCCGAATAAAAGAGATAAAGTCTTGGTAAATCTATAATCAAAGCCAAATTTTCACTTGAAATACTATACGTCAACTGCTGAGCGGATACGTTTTTTATAAACGATCGTTTTCTATTTGACACTGAAAATGAGATTAAATAATCTCTTTTCAGACTAAAACTCTTCTACATACCACTTCATCGCTTCTATTCCCACCTACCCTAAGACTCAAAATCAAACAGATAGTATACTTTCTGAAGATCGAACACCCACCCCCTCTCTCTCTCACCAGAGCCACCACCGGCTTGCAATAATCAAGACACATAATATGTGATTTCAAGAAGTGGCAATTACGACGGGCTGGAGTCGCTTTGTGGAGTGAGCGAGCGACGCGCGGGGAAGAAGTCTTCTGTAGCCTTGAGGTTTGCGTCTTCGCGGGAAGGCTGTCGCTAAGCTATCTGATCACTGTTGCTGTTGTTATTATTTATTTCCCGATGATGGTGACGCTAATCCTGTCGTAGATATACGTTTCAACTCCCCGCTGCGTCTGTCGTATTAACACAAGTCTTGTCCAGTGCGGGGACGAAACGATACCCCGAGCACGAAGGTACGATCCTGCCCGGAGTACACACCAATACGACGACCAGTGCGTCGTCGGAGGATACGACCAAGCCCTCGGGGTTACGACGAGATCGTCTGAGACGTCGGAGGATACGACCAGCCCTCGGGGTTACGACGAGGTCGTCCGAGACGCCGGAGGATACGACACGACCAGCCCTCGGGGTTACGACGAAGTCGTCTGAGACGTCGGAGGATACGACACGACCTCGGGGTTACGACGAGATCGTCTGAGATGTCGGAGGATACGACCAGCCCTCGGGGTTACGACGAAGTCGTCTGAGACGTCTGACCTGATCATCATGCATTCAATACCCATGGCATCACAACCATTGCTGCTCTGCATGATGCAATCACAGGGGGGGGAAAAAAGACAATAGGTATGACACCATGTCGTCTTTCCCTATCCTAGGTTTAGCGGCTCCCACTGCGGGGGGCTCGCACACTGCAGGCAAGCAGTGCCTCCTGTATGACTACGAGAACAGCTACACGAGCTGAGTGATCAGACGCGACATTTAGTAATGAACTTGAGGAGAAACTGACGAGGACTATAATAAAAGCCAAAACATATTAAGCTTCTGCGTTACCCAAGCCGTTTTGATAAGCTTCTACGTTATCCAAGCCGTTTAAATAAGCTTCTGCGTTGCCCAAACCGTTTAAATAAGCTTCTACGTTACCCAAGTCGTTTAAATAAGCTTCTACGTTACCCCAGTCGTTTAAATAAGCTTCTACGTTACACAAGTCGTTTAAATAAGCTTCTACGTTACCTAAGTCGTTTAAATAAGGTATTCCACCCACTGACTTTATACAGGAATGGTTCGTAATGCCAAGCTGTGAACGCCGCCTACCGGCAAAGTTGGGTATTAATCCTAAAATACGTAAAAAGTTTTGACAGATATTAGCGTCGAATCACACTAACTTTTAATCACAGTGGGGGAAACAGGGATTAATCTTGGCGGAAAAAGTATGGTTTTCATCGTAACGGAAAATTTAAGTTTCAATTTAGCAGGGAGGAAGTATGGCTTTAATTAACAAGAAGTTGCAAGGTGTGAAACTTATGCGAAACTCTGGGGATCTTATGAGAAACTTTACCGAGAGAGTAGGGCTATCAACCTCCAGGGACAAGTTTCAATTGCAGCAAAGGAAAATGAAAATATGGTCTAAATTTAACCAAATTTAGACAAGTTCTAAAACTCAAGTTCTCAGCGAGGAAGGTTAATTAGATTAGCGTGAAATTTTTTTTAATCACCGGCAAAATAAGCAATGAAGACTTTAGCAGAGAAAATACTAATATATATATTTCCCAATTTGCCGATCATGGTCCAGGCAAAAGGAATAAAAAGCGGTTCTTTACAGGGTATAGAAAACGAGTTCGGTTCATCGCCAATGACAAAAACTGGCGGACAATTGGGAGCGTCTGGACGAGTCATCAATGGATCTTCCGACTGAAGACGCGATATTGAACCCTCTGTCTTGTATTCTACAAATATTAACAAAAGAAAATCCACGGGAGTAATTCGAATCATTCTCGAATGCCCGTTAAGATTCGACCACTTCACTCTTCTCGGCTAGGCTACGCTAGGTTAGGTTTGTAACCCTTAACCTAACCTAGCCATATTTATACGAACGGTAATATATATTAAATTATTTATATCAATAAAGATATCCCTAACCAAACCCGAAGGGCTGTGCGCCCAAAGCAACCGTGACCTTTAAAAAGGTGTTCGATCATTTCAGTGAATCCCGGCAGCGCGCGCGCGTCCTGGTGGACATCAAAACAGTTGGGCTGGCGGCCGTAAGATGTATGTGACTGACACACCACAAAGTCGGATAATTTCTCAACGTGTTATCTACTATACCTATAACTGGGCATCTACGATGATTTGTGAAGGATAACACAGCAATACATCGGCTGGTTGTAGGAAGGACAACATGGCTGTGTTAGTGATAACATGGCAAAACCTCGTCTGGTTGTACAGTAAGGGATAACATCAGATGTCATTTTTTTCATAAGTGGAAGAAAATGGTTGGAAATCTTCTTGAGGAGAATTTTCCATGTCAGCGACAGGGTGGTGTGAATTATCCAAACCAGAAGCGACATTGTTTTTCATTACGTTCCTTGATGTAAATAAGATGCTGTGTAATAGTGATCAACAAACAACATTCCTTGGCGAGTTCATAACCTTTTCTTTTATTCTTTCTAAACAACATCTGAGGACCAGTAAAACTAAAATCACTAACATGGCAAAGATAATGTCTTTTTTTATATACAAACTCCAGACCACTTCATAATAATTCAATCCACTTGAACACGACGGAACGACTCTGTAGCACGGCGGTACGAACCTTGAGCACGACGGTACGACCCTTGAGCACGACGATACGACCCTTGAGCACGACGATACGACCCTTGAGTACGACGGTACGACCCTTGACAACGACGGTATGACCTTTGAGCACGACAGTGCGACCCTTGACAACGACGGGGCGACCCTTGAGCACGACGGTACGACCCTTGAGCATGACGGTGCGACCCTTGAGTACGGGGGTACGACCCTTGAGCACGTCGGTACGACCCTCGAGCACGACAGTACGACCCTTGACAACGACGGTACGACCCTTGAGCATGACGGTGCGACCCTTGAGTACGAAGGTACGACCCTTGAGCACGACGATACGACCCTTGAGCACGACGGTGCGACCCTTCACCATAATTCAGTCGTACGTCTAGTTTGCTATACACACACAATAATTCATGTAGAGCGATGCTTCATCCATCACTATACACACACATGTGTTGACCGTCTCTATCACTGCCAGCCGGGCCATACCCACACGACAAGTGAATGAGGGCGGGGTGGACCATGGCGGGGGCTGTGGGCGTGGTGGTGATGATGATGACGGGCGTGGTGATGGTGGGCGGGATGAGCGTGGATGACGTAGCCCGCGCCCGCAGCCTGGACACAGTCATCGTGGAACACCTGCGGCACTACCTGCACCGCCACCAGCAGGAGCAACACCTCCTACAGCGCCACCAGCAGCAGGAGCTCCTCCGGGTCACCTACCACTCACGCCTGGCCAGGTCAGTGTACTAGCTATCACCCTTAGGTCATCCCAGGTCATGAGGTGGCTGTAACGCAGTCACACGGGGTCACCTGGTAAGCACGGGGTCACCTGGTAGGCTGATACTGTCACGGGTGGTGAGTGACCCAAGGACATAAGACTGACCTATATATATATATATATATATATATATATATATATATATATATATATATATATATATATATATATTATATATATATATTGTTCAGCATCAAAGAGTGACCTTAGGCGAACAGTGAGTGACCACAGACCAACAGTAGTGACCACAGACTAACAGTAGGGACCACACACCAACAATGAACGTAAGCCAATAATAATAATAATAATAATAATAATAATAATAATAATAATAATAATAAATAATAATAATAATAATAATTATAATAATAATAATAATAATAATAATAATAATAATAATAATAATAATAATAAATAATAATAATAATAATAATAATGATAATAATAATAATAATAATCCCTGGGTGAAGCGAGACAAAGAGGGGCGGGGGGGTATAAATCCTCCCCTCCTGTATTACTTTCCTACAGAGAGAACAGAGGAAGGAGCCAAGTGAGGATGTATTGCTCTAAGGTGTGGGTAGTCATCTGCTCCAGACGCTACGTAGCGCACGCAGGAAATAGCGTGCTTACGTGGATGA